>NC_051154.1:426705590-427005590 GCF_013339745.2 Dermacentor silvarum
TCCCGTGCCGTAATCGCCGTAGTGTTCGAACGCCATCATTTCAGAGCTGTTTGCACAGCCGAGAGCAACTGTCATCTCTTCATTGGTAAGCTGCCCTTTGATTTCACGCGACTCGGGTATTTACAAGTGGTGTAGCTGTTAGCGGTATTCGTTTTATTTTTACCCCTCCATGAGCGTCATCGGCCAGGACGTTGTGCTGTTTGCGCAAAACTTCATTTTATGGAAGCAGTGATCGATTGCCGACGCCACTATAAGTATGATACAGATGATCGCCTTTGCCCTAAATTTATATATCTAGATTACGTTAATTAGTGAGCGTAATTGTTCGCGATCGTATATAAACTACCGGCGAATATGCGTGACTTCGTGGTGTCTCGGACGCCGAGGCCTTAGTGTGCGTTCGCCGTTAAAGCGTAAAATGTCCGCGAAACGTTTTAGTCGCTATTAGACGTGGCATCAATGCTCGGAAGGGTATTCGAAGGAAGCCCAAGACGTGTGGCGCTAAATCGCCACCGCGTTGGGGAAAAAATATCCCAATATTGCTTGGTTAGCGTAACACTCGAAAGCGTTCCTGTAAAGACGGCGTACGCGCTTTTGAGCCCGAGAGCGAATTCTTTCTCGTAGTTTCCCGACCCTTGCGCGCATGCGCGAGTGAAACCTGGAGATCAAAATAGTATATTCTCTGTCTTTTTTCATCTTGCGCGATAGGTACTCGCGATCTCCATCGAGGCCTTAGTGCATACTCGAGCCATTGCTATCGAGAAATTGGACCGTGCTTTGCGCAGACGCAGAACAGTTATCGCATATATAGGCATCTTAATTAGCATTTAGATGCACATTTTCTGGGGAAATAAAAACAAGTGCGTGGACGCCTGCATTATATAGTATGGCAACTGTAAATAATAAGTTATGGTGTATTTACGTGCCAAAACCACGATCTGATTGAGGCACGCCGTAGTGGAATAATTTGGACCACCTGGGGTTCTTTAATAAAGTGCACCTAAAATCCAAGTACTCGGGTGTTTTCGCATTTCGCGCCCATAGAAATGAGGATGCCGAGACCGGGATTTAAATTATCCCGCGAGTTTGGGCAAGTGTAGTTGAAACCTAAATTGGTTCTCTAAAATTACCTTACCTAAACCCCATTGGATTCGTTTAGGATCATAGGAAGTGCTTGGTTCAGAATTATTTGTCTGTGATGTTATGTATAACTTCTCCGTGTGAATGCCTCCCACTCCCAGCAGTCGGCCTTTGGGGCTTTTCACTAAGACGTATCCCAATTTGTAGCAGAAGGTTATGAATGCCGACTCATCTAATTTGCTATCAGGTCCTACATGATTATTTCATATTTATCCGCCCTGGGCCTCCCATGTCTGTGTAATATGGCTGGGCGTTAAATGGATGTATTTCTTGTGAATTTGCTTGGATCATTTGTTGCATTAAGCACACCTCTTTGTTTGCGACATGTAGAGTTGAAAAAGAAATTACCATATTTACTCGATTGTAACGAGCCTTTAAATATAATATGCACCTTAGTTTTCAGACTGGAATTGAAGGTGTAGTGTGCTCTTGATTGTAACGTGCACACACTTTCATATACTATAAAGAACGAGAAGTAATACCCTTATATTGTTCCCTCACAATAGAATTTCATGGTAAGAGAGAAGTAGCAATTTCTTTGGACTCAAAACACAGACATCTTTCCTGAGACGCCACACGAGTCTCGCAGTGTTTGACCTGCTGCTGAAGGCCAGGGCAATGCAGCAAAACGTCCCTGCAGTACCTAGCAAGGTTAGCGCATTGTCGTATAAAAGGTATAAGGAAAGGTTTGCTCAGGGGAAAGGCTTTGTTCCAACCGTGTTTCTAATGCTGCCTAAATTTTACAAAGTCAATCTAGTCGATACTTTCACGAACTGTGACTGAATACCAAGGATAAAACAAATTAAAAAATACTATGCCTTGAAATGCTATTCCTTTAAAAAATATTCCTTTGTCTCATCAACTACTCGACTGTGATAATTACAGCTCAAGGTAATGAAACCTTTAAAGAATATACTACCAAGTGGATCTTTTGAATGCATGTCCTTTATTGTCATAGGTTGCATGATTGTAAAAAATTGTTCCTTCTGCAGTGTGCACGTGCCAGCTGCCATGTCCACGCAAGATGACGACACCGCACTGGGATATAGGCACACCTCAACAATGCCATGAGCAAAGAGCCGTTACACTGTGGCATCCATTGTGCTCCGCTATGTAGCAAAGACGCGGAATACTGTGGCATCCATTGTGCTCCGCAATGTAGCAAAGAGGCGGATTACTGTGGCATCCATTGAGCTCTGCAATGTAGCAAAGAGCCGGATTATTGTGGCATCCATGCGATTCATCGGGGAAAACAGACACTTTGACCTGATAAAGTCTGGGTTCAAGTACGTGACATCGTCATAATAGACGCAGTGAGAAGCCCACCAGGCCACACAGCCACGTATCAGGCCACTCGTATAGAACTGTCAAGAAAAATGGCCCACACCAACAACCCTGCACCGAAGCAGGCAGCGTGCCAACCAGATAGTGGTGGCATGACCAGTGGATATCCTGGCACAATCCAAGCTGTGAATTCACGCCATGCATTGATTATTCGGTCAGACCAATAAAGATTGTGCCGTCTTTTCTATTGATAACGTCGACAAATCCCTGCTTCAGCCAGAGAAGAGCTAGGGTCGGGGACAAGGTCCACTTTGATGCCCTGCCAAATCCAAAGCCGACGAACTACGCACTGAAGTTGTGGGCCACCAGTGTCAAAAAAGTGCAGTGTGCTGAACTTGCCTAGGCCAATGACAGCGGAGACTAGGCTTTTCTTTCCGACAACGATATCTCCAAGATCCTACTTGACCCAAAGGAGTTGTCTGCGCGGAAGAAGCTATCTGGCATCAAAGGCACATTCTTCCCAAACTCTGAATACGGGTCTCCTATCCAGCTATGAGCAGAACGTCATGGTCCAAGTCGTACTGCAACGGAAAAAAGGCCAGATGGTTCGGTGAGCTGTGCAAGAACTGCACTCCAAGACACAGTGGACAACTTTGTAGATGCAATTGAAGCGTAACGCGACATGTAGGTAGCGATGCTCATGGACAGGTGAATGGCCTCAGCACTGCCTCGTGGAGCAGAGCGAAAGCGCGTTTAACAACGCCCTCACTCTCGTCATGAGTGATAAAACCTTCTCGCCAATAAAACAAATTATGGGCAAAAAATTTTGTGAGAACTCTTTTACGTCTAAATTTTATAATTTTACGACATGCAGAGTAAACCATATGCCCTGCGACATTCTTACACTTGTCTCATGTATTTTCCCCTAAAGAGGGTCGTGGCTGTGGTGACGCTGTCTCCTGGGTTCACAATGTTGCCTTGTAGCAAGAGCGATATGTCATCTTCGCATCACTTTGAATGAGAGTGTTTATTCATCTTGCAATGCTTGTTTGAAGGAGCAACATAGCTAATCCATGGCACATATGCCCTCACTGCAACAATACTGAATTGTTCACTGCATTACGAAGTAAGATTTCACCCAGAGCGGACAAGCCATTGTGTGGTAAGGGCGCATGTGCAGACGGCACCTACACTATCTCGAATGACATTTTTTTCATTTTGCGCCAAGTGGGCAGGGATAGAAGGGGGAAATGCAGAGCTAGTGTCGGTAGCTGGTTGTACTGAAGTGTTCATTTGCAACTACTACAATGTGTACTGCTTCAGTTTTTGGAGCGCATCCCTTAGGCGCCCGTTCCTGCATTGAACGTCAGCGTAACCGAGTGAACGAGCACAGCGAAAGAGGAAAGAGCGAACGCGGAGCGCAGCGGGGGATGAAAGACGGCTTGAGCGAAGACAGCCCAAAGAGGAAAGTGGGGGAAGAGAGTATGGCGAAAGGGTGAGGGAGAAAGTGGAGTGCCGCACGCAAACGAAGTGCTGGCGTGGGCTTCCGGCCCACTGCGCATGCGCTACTTGGCCTGCGCCACCGCCGCTAAAGAATGCGCTTCGCAGGAGCCACGCGTTCCCATGTTTCCGCTGTCTTTCTAAAACAGGGATGCAACCGGTGGAAATGCTTCGTCTGCCGCTGCTGCTATACGAGCTGCACGAGCAGAGGCTGCGAAACGGCTGCTACACAAACGTGCACCCTCTGTTGGCGACTTTAATCACGAGGGCCATGCTTCTGAAGTGGTGGTCAGTGGGACAGTGAACAAGGCGCATGCGCATTGTTCATAGAACTGATGCAGTTTTTTAAACCTTTTTGTGCCCTCCCGATACAAAGGGAAAGGCCACAATGATCATCAGAACGGCACCTTGTACAGGCGTGCCTTCATAAACAAAGTCAACATGATCATTGCGTAACTTAGATTAACGGCTGATATGGGTGTGTGTTCCCCCTTGGGGAAGTGGTTGGATTTTTGTTGTAGCAACAACAAAATATAGCTACATTGCCTAATGTCAATCCACTAAGGAATTCTGCTCATTTTCTGTTGTCTTCTAGATGAATTGCTGTAAAAGATTGGCATCTGGAGTTGCCAATCAAGGCACTTGCAGTGAAGTACTTAAATTGGTGGCTCAGTTTTTCTCAAGAGCTAAAAAGTAATAATAAATGCGTTAAAGAAATCGTGTGTGTGACGTGAACGCTTCTGTCAAGACTACAAGTACGTGGCACATCGATATATTTTCCAGCGAGTTGTTTTACAATGAATTGTCCCACAGTCTGGAGAGCAAATACATATGCCCGGACTTTTTTTGTGACTACGTATGTACAAAAAAAGTGCGGCATTAATGTGTCCTATACATGGCGTCTGTTTCAAATGAAAGCCTAAAGTTATAAGGGTAATGAATATTCGTATTACATTACTTAATTTAACCATAATTTAAGTTTCGGTTTTGAAAGCGAAACCTGATACGCGCCGCAAAACACAATCAGCGTCATCGCTTCGCCACGATTGCACGCGCTTCGGTCGGAGCCTTGGTCCACGCGTCCCGTGCCGTAATCGCCGTAGTGTTCGAACGCCATCATTTCAGAGCTGTTTGCACAGCCGAGAGCAACTGTCATCTCTTCATTGGTAAGCTGCCCTTTGATTTCACGCGACTCGGGTATTTACAAGTGGTGTAGCTGTTAGCGGTATTCGTTTTATTTTTACCCCTCCATGAGCGTCATCGTCCAGGACGTTGTGCTGTTTGCGCAAAACTTCATTTTATGGAAGCAGTGATCGATTGCCGACGCCACGATAAGTATGATACAGATGATCGCCTTTGTCCTAAATTTATATATCTAGATGACGTTAATTAGTGAGCGTAATTGTTCGCGATCGTATATAAACTACCGGCGAATATGCGTGACCTCGTGGTGTCTCGGACGCCGAGGCCTTAGTGTGCGTTCGCCGTTAAAGCGTAAAATGTCCGCGAAACGTTTTAGTCGCTATTAGACGTGGCATCAATGCTTGGAAGGGTATTCGAAGGAAGCCCAAGACGTGTGGCGCTAAATCGCCACCGCGTTGGGGAAAAATATCCCAATATTGCTTGGTTAGCTTGACACTCGAAGGCGTTCCTCTAAAGATGGCGTACGCGCTTTTGAGCCCGAGAGTGAATTCTTTCTCGTAGTTTCCCGACCCTTGCGCGCATGCGCGAGAGAAACCTGGAGACCAAAATAGTATATTTCTGTTTTTTTTCGAGCGCGATAGGTATTCACGATCTCCATCGGGGCCTTAGCGCAAACTCGAGTCATTGCTATCGAGAAATTGGACCGTGCTTTGCGCAGACGCAGAACAGTTATCGCATATATAGGCATCTTAATTAGCATTTAGATGTACATTTTCTGGGGAAATAAAAAACGCGCGTATACGCGTGCATTTTGTAGTAGGGCAACTGTAAATAATAAATAGGGTGTATTTACGTGCCAAAACCACGATCTGGTTGAGGCATGCTGTAGTGGAATAATTTGGACCACCTGAATTTCTTTAACCCTTTGTGGGACAGTGGTACAAATATGTACCACTTTTTTACCTCGATTCAACCGCCTGTAACAAATAAACAGTTTGAATTGGCGCCACTATTACTAGTTCTGCCATCTTCCGAAGTATTTTAGAAGCTTGTTCTGTCTTTTTTCTTCACTACGCCATGTGGCGCGCATGCGGAGTCTTTTTTACGGCGCCTCGATGCCCAGCGCCGCTTTCAGGGTGGGGACACCCACGCTTTTCGGCGCCATCTTGGTTCTTTCCAATACGGAGGCGCTGGGCGTGTGGCGGCTGCAGATTAACCATTAGGCAGAAAGAAAGGGCGGCGGGCGTGCTAAGGGCGATACCGACGCGATGTAAATGCAGATTTTCTGCTTTACGATCTGATAAACAGTTCGCTTGCATAGAGTGTTCGTTTCAAAAGAGGTTGTTCGACACTTTTCGCGTGTATCGCAACCTGAAGGTGGCACGTACGATTTGTTTGCGAGGCTACCTCCTTCTTTATTTACTCATTTAACTGGTCAACGTCGCACACATATTATTGGAATTGTATACTCGAATGAACTTTTATGTTTGAAACTCTTTTAATAGTAATCTTGTTCTTATGGTTCTCCCGTCATATTTATGAAACTAAGAGAAAAATTTGGAGACGTCGCGTGAATAGGTCTGCTGCAGTTTATGTGCCTACTGAAGAAGAAAAATGCACAGAGAACAGTTTTCAGCACCCACACAGAATTTATTTACAAAAGTAAGCACTAAATAATTCACTTTATAAGCTCTCAGCAAAGTTATCTGGTTAAAATGTGGTTGCTCTACTGCACGCTCGTACCTGCTACAGTCTTGCTAACATAACACTCAGCTGCCTTTTCAGGAGTGTTAAGCCATCGCAGATGCGGAGATGTGTGGACACAAATCGCTCAAGAATTTTCCAATCACATCTTGGTGCTGACAACATGAGTTTTCTGGCAAGGTTACATTCTTTCCGATAATTTCCTTCAGTGCTTTCAATGATGTTTCTCAGACAGCTCAGATCTTGAAATTCAGCAAAAGACTTCAGAACACTGTCACATTAAAAAACAAAGTGCAGAATTTGTTAAAAGTGCAGAATAAATTAAAAATTTCCACCTTGGACATATTCATTTACATGAGTAAGGTGGTGTTCCTGTCCCTTCAGCCGCTAGCATGCACATGCACACAGAGCAGTGTTCCACAGTGCGGATAATCGGCTTTAACAAAAAGCCTGTACAAGTGGGTGAGCACATCTTCCTCAAGAGAAGAAACTTCCTTTAAGCCATGAATGAAGTCGCTTGTCTCATCACTCTCTTCCAACTGAGTGATGCTTTGTGCTTGTTTAATTTTTGCTGAGAAAAAACCGACCAGGTAGGTACTGTCATCGATCGCGTATCCTAGAAACGAGTTTACAAGTGTCCCAATACTTTTAGCTACAGAAAAGGTCAATTCACAAACGTATAGAATAAACCTACGCCATTGCAACAAGTCAAACACGGCGATCACACCATACCGCAGCCTTATCACTAGAAAAGGTACGCCAACATATAGAATTGCAACTTCTGTTAAAATGAAAAGGATTACAAAGGGACATTATTCTTAACAAAATCATGATCCTCACTCGCATATCCTCGTTGTGTCCGTCGGTACCTAGCTGTCACGTTTTACTAGCGCTGCCCATTTCTCCCTTCGTTCAACGCGGGCGTAACGAAATACCCGTGGCTCTTTTGCGGTCCATCCAGTGCACAGAGCCACAAAGCAGCCCGCCATGTTTCGTTAACAAGCACGAACATAACAAGGGACTACACAAAACACGAGCTCTCGCACCACAACGCCACAAAGAAAGCAAATGGAGCGCGCGTCCGTTCAGCTCGACAGCCGGCGCGAAAGAACCAACCTGGCGCCGAAAAGCCATAGCGGCGGCGCGGGGTGGTTCAAAGGATGTCGCCACCCTGTAAAGCGGTGCTGGGCAGCGAGGCACCCTAGTCTTTTTCGAATTGTCTTGTTGAATATTCACTACCCGGTGTTGTGGCCTCAAGGAAACTCTCGAGAACGCTGCGTACACATTCCTGGTAACTGTTTTATTGTACCGGCTTACTAAGTGAACCCTCGTGATTCGTTTTCAACCACAAACATACATTTTTGTTCCCCTATTTAGTTTGTGTTTTCAACGAACCTTTCTCAGGCTTGATTTGTTAGGCCTCACCGGGCGGGTATCGCACAGATCATGTCGCCCAGGTTGAGTTTACATGCTTGCCAACTCTCCCCAATTCTCCGGGAGACTCCCGATTGCTTACACACCCTCCCGATCGCACGGGCCCGGTTCGGTGGGTTATCGTTATCTCGACGAGCAACTTGTGATAACATCACACTGCAGCGCACTCACTTAGCTTCTCCGTCGTACAGCTGTGTCATGCGCTAAAGCGTGTCAAGTGTCGGAAGGGGCCACTTGCGATCACGGGTTATAGAAATTTTTTTCCTGCGTGCATGTGGGGTCAATTCCACAAGTGCACTATAATAAGGAGTACCGGTATGATATTCCATGTCCAGAACCTTTACTTCCAATCATACAGTGCCCTGTATGACGTGACGGCAGCCCTGAAAAGCAAGAAATAAAAACGTGCGCGAGTTTTAATTTTTGTGCATCTTTTTTCGCGTTAAATGCTTCGGACCATTTCACAAGTAAAGAGTAGAATTGATTTGTAAATATTATGCCAGTTGCACCTTCTTTTTTTATTGATACCGCCAGAGGACAACGGTACAAATGTGTACCACTTTTCATACCCTATAATAAAGACAGTGGTACATATATGTACCACTTTTTTTACGAGAACTGTTGGGCAGAATTTATAAAAATTGTGTCAAGCCATTGATTAAGTCATCCGCAGTGTTGTTTTGCAGGTTTTAAGTTAAGAAGTGCAAAATGAAAAAAAGCGCCTCACAAAGGGGTAAAGCTACAAATTAAAGCTCCTCAGAAATTCAGCTCCGCAGGGAAAGAAAAATTGCCCCGGGAAGATTTTAGTAAGGCTATATTTTGTACACCATGCTGTTTATTACTGGTTGAACCGTCCAATAATGGTGGCATCGGCTATACAGAGTGTTTAAATATATGACTCCTGGTCCAGTGATAAATCCGAGCACCATCACCTTGTTGATTCAGTCAGTCTTCTAAGTGAGCTAACAGCATGTTGCGCGATGGTAAAGAAACGAGACCTATATTGACAACTCTAAACGTGCGAACGTTAAATCTGCAAAAGTTCTGCGTTAATTGCAACAATGTAAGTTTCATGCTACGTTAGGGCAAATATAAGCTTTTCCGAGAATGAATCACGTTCCTTGAACACAATGTTGTCTTTTCAATGCAATTAGTCTCATACATCGAAATTCCTCACCCCGTGTGTCAGATTCTAGATCGCACAACTTGAGCAGTTTTCTTGAACTTCGCCTTAAAGGAAATGTGAACATTTATCTCAAGCCCCACGTGTCTTTGTTTTTGTTAACCAATATCACGAGTGGTTAAAAACAGTGGTAACAAGACGATGACGATTATAATTGGTAAACAGTGCTTTAAAAAGAAATGATGCCAAAGTGCGGCGTGTTTGGTCTCTCTTGTCTTTAATGCAGGAAAAAGACAACAAAAGACATTTGTGAAATGGTCGCCACATAGGTCAAGAAGTTAACGGAACTCTGGGTAGAAATAGGGATAAGCCACGAGCGAATGATCTGCCGTCTAGACGCAACTCAGGCGCTCATCGCCAACTTATCGGACCAAAAGTTCTCGGGAGAAGGCCAAAGAGCTGTCAGTGGAGCTCTCAGTTCCCAGCCCTGCGGTAAGTTCCTTGATACTTTCCTGTTTCATAGAGGAACACTATATATGAATACAATATAGGCTAGTGAAGCATCCTGTTCGTATGTCGATTTTAGTTCGTTTGGCGTAAAGAGTCTTCATTGCTAGTGGGAAAAATGAAGGCCCGTCTTTTACTGTCTATGTGATGCCCGAACTGCAGCACCAGCCTCATAAGGGTAAGATCATGGATTTCACAACGCTTCTTTGTATGTGGGCTGTTTTTTTGCTGACAAAAGAGGGCAAGCTTCTTTGGTTGAGAGTTTGCTTCAGTGAGAATAAAATAAAAAATGAATGAATAAACTAGGAAATGCATGTTTAATTTCACAGGATCGCCCAAAGCGTTATTGTGGCAAGGGGAAGAAAGGGAACGTCCCATCAATAAAATAAATATCGACCTCGAATGCCAGCTTGTACGACAAAGAACCACATTGCCATACATCTAGAAAATATTTTGTTTTCTCAACCAAATGTGGGGGGCTTTGAGAACGTTGCACTTCTCTCTATGGTTGCCCATTCAAAACATTTGTATTTCTGCTGAATAATATTGGCAAAAAATGTGGGATATTTTCGAAGCATAAGAAATAGGAATCGTTGAATGTTTTCTTCCGTTATAACGCAGCAGAACATGTTTGTTGTCACTGAATTGGACAGAAACCTATAGAAACCACCTTGCGCAGGATTCCAGCATTGCCTGAGGCATGCGATGTCTTGTTTTTTCGAAGAATGCCACTTTCACCTGAAACGTTTACACGCTCCTATACGATTTTGCGCCGGTCCCTTTGCTAACCAAAGCAAATACTACTTTCTCGACCCTTTTAAAGGATGTACATCTATGTATTTCACTCGTATGTGAACATTGGAGCATTCAAGAACTGACTGCATTGCATTTCTCGTGAACCTCGCAATGGAGCATAGTGCCGCTTCCATGCGCTGAGGGCTGTGCACACAAATTAGAATGTAGGTAGTCGAACCAAATCAAGAAATATCCTTTTATGTGTAAATACAGGAGGTCAATATATGGGACTAGGATATTTACAACCACCTCATATTGGCACAATTCACAAATCAATACAGTGATCGCTGAAGAATGTCGTGCTGTTTCTTTCGAGAAATATTGTGGGTTGATCCTCTTTTGTGAGGAGTGTGCAACGCAGAGGAAGTGGGATGTAACGGTCCGTTGGTATTCGCCGAAAAGGTGCTTAAAGCTACAAATTAAAGCTCCTCAGAAATGCAGCTCCACAGGGACCAAAAATTGTACCGGGAAGATAAGGCTGTATTTTGTACAACGTGGTGTTTATTACTGGTTGAACCGTCCAATAATGGCGGCATCGGCCATACGGAGTGTTTAAATATATGGCTCCTGGTCCGGTGATAAATGCGAGCACCATCGCCTTGTTGATTCAGTCAGTCTACTAAGTGAGCTAACAGCCTGTTGCGCGATGGTAGAGAAGAAAGGAGACCTATATTGACACAACTCCAAACGTGGAAACGTTAAATCTGCAAATGAGTTTTGCGTTAATTGCAAGAATGGAAGTTTCATGCTACGTTAGGGGAAATATAAGCTTTGCTGTGAATGAATCACGTTCCTTGAACACAATGTTGTCTTTTCAATGCAATTAGTCTCTTACATCGAAATTCCTCACCCCATGTGTCAGGTTCTAGATCGCACAACTTGAGCAGTTTTCTTGAACTTCGCCATAAAGTAAATGTGAACATTTATCTCAAGTCCTTCGTGGCCTTGTTTTTCTTCACCAATATCACGAGTGGTGAAAAAATAGTGGTAACAAGACGATGACGATATTAATTGGTAAACAGTGCTTTAAAAAGAAATGATGCCAAAGTGCGGCGTGTTTGGTCTCTCTTGTCTCTTTCTTAATGCAGGAAAAAGACAACAAAAGACATTTGTGAAATGGTCGCCACATAGGTCAAGAAGTTAACGGAACTCTGAGAAGAAATAGGGATAAGCCACGAGTGAATGATCAGCCGTCTAGACGCAACTTAGGCACTCATCGCCAACTTATCGGACCAAAAGTTCTCGGGCGAACGCCCCAGAGCTGTCAGTGGAGCTCTCAGTTCCCAGCCCTGCGGTAAGTTCCTAGATACTTTCCTGTTTCATAGAGGAACACTATATATGAATACAATATAGGCTAGTGAAGCATCCGTTCGTATGTCGATTTTAATTCCTTCGGCGTAAAGAGTCTTCATTGCTAGTGGGAAAAATGAAGGCCAGTCTTTTACTGTCTATGTGATGCCCGAACTGCAGCACCAGCCTCATAAGGGTAACATCACGGATTTCACAACACTTTTTTGTACGCGTGCTGTTTCTTTGCTGTCAAAAGAGGGCAAGCTTCCTTGGTTGAGAGTTTGCTTCAGTTAGAATAAAATAATCTAATGAATGAATAAACTAGCAAATGAATGTTTATTTCACAGGATCGCTCGAAGCGTTATTGGGGCACAGGGAAGAAAGGGAAGGTCCCATGAATAGGACAAATATCGACCTCGCATGCCAGCTTCTACGACAAAGATCCACATTGCCATACATCTAGAAAATATTTCGTTTTCTTAACCGAATGTGGGACGCTTTGAGAATGTTACACTTCTCTCTATGGTTGCCCATTCAAAACATTTGTATTTCTGCTGAATAATTTTGGTAAAACATGTGGGATAATTTCGAAGCATGAGAAATAGGAATCGTGGAATGTTTTCTTCCATTATAATGCAGCAGAACGTGTTTGTTGTCACTGAATTGGACAGCAACCTATAGAAACCACCTTGCGCAGGATTCGAGCATCGCCTGAGGCATGCGATGTCTTGTTTTTTCGAAGAATGCCACTTTCACTGAAACGTTTACACGCTCCTATACGATTTTGCGCCGGTCCCTTTGCTAACCAAAGCAAATACTACTTTCTCGACCCTTTAAAGGATGTACATCTATGTATTTCACTCGTATGTGAACATTGGAGCATTCAAGAACTGACTGCATTGCATTTCTCGTGAACCTCGCAATGGAGCATAGTGCCGCTTCCATGCGCTGAGGGCTGTGCACACAATTTAGAATGTAAGTAGTCAAACCAAAATAAGAAATAATCATTTTATATGTAAATACAGGAGTTCAATATACGGCCTAGGATGTTTACAATCACTTCATATTGGCACAATTCACAAATCACTTACAGTGATGGCTGAAGAATGTCGTGCTGTTTCTTTCAAGAAATGTCGTGGGTTGATCCTCTTTTGTGAGGAGTGTGCAACGCAGAGGAAGTGGGATGTAATGGTCCGTTAGTATTCACCGAAAAGGTGCTTAAAGCTACAAATTAAAGCTCCTCAGAAATGCAGCTCCACAGGGAAAAAAATTGTACCGGGCAGATATTAGTAAGGCTGCATTTTCTACGCCATGCTGTTTATTAGTGGTTGAACTGTCCAATAATGGCGGCATCGGCTACACGGAGTGTTTACATATATGGCTCCTGGTCCAGTGATAAATCTGAGCACCATCGCCTTCTTGATTCAGTCAGTCTATTAAGTGAGCTAACAGCCTGTTGCGCGATGGTCGAGAAGAAAGAAGACCTATATTGACAACTCCAAACTTAGAAACGGTAAATCTGCAAACGAGTTTTGCGTTAATTGCAAGAATGGAAATTTCATGCTACGTGAGGGCAAATATAAGCTTTTCCGTGAATGAATCACGTTCCTTGAACACAATGTTGTCTTTTCAATGCAATTAGTCTCTTACATCGAAATTCCTCACCCCATGTGTCAGGTTCTAGATCGCACAACTTGAGGAGTTTTTTTTGAACTTCGCCATAAAGTAAATGTGAACATTTATCTCAAGTCCCACGTTGCTCTGTTTTTGTTCACCAATATCACGAGTGGTGAAAAATAGTGGTAACAAGACGATGACGATATTAATTGGTAAACACTGCTTTAAAAAGAAATGATGCCAAAGTTCGGCGTGTTTGGTCTCTCTTGTCTCTTTCTGAATGCAGGAAAAAGACAACAAAAGACATTTGTGAAATGGTCGCCACATAGGTCAAGAAGTTAACGGAACTCTGGGTAGAAATAGGGATAAGCCACGAGTGAATGATCAGCCGTCTAGACGCAACTCAGGCGCTCATCGCCAACTTATCGGACCAAAAGTTCTCGGGAGAAGGCCAAAGAGCTGTCAGTAGAGCTCTCAGTTCCCAGCGCTGCGGCAAGTTCCTAGATACTTTCCTGTTTCATAGAGGAACACTATATTTAAATACGATATAGGCTAGTGAAGCATCCGTTCGTATGCCAATTTTAATTCCTTCGGCGTAAAGAGTCTTCATTGCTAGTGGGAAAAATGAAGGCCCGTCTTTTACCGTCTATGTGATGCCCGAACTGCAGCACCAGCCTCATCAGGGTAAGATCATGGATTTCACAACACTTCTTTGTACGCGGGCTGTTTTTTTGCTGACAAAAGAGGGCAAGCTTCTTTGGTTGAGAGTTTGCTTCAGTGACAATAAAATAAAATAATGAATGAATAAACTAGTAAATGAATGTTTAATTTCACAGGAATGCCCGAAGCGCTATTGGGGTACAGGGAAGAAAGGGAACATCCCATCAATAGGATAAATATCGACCTCGCATGCCAGCTTCTACGACAAAGATCCACATTGCCATACATCTAGAAAATATTTTGTTTTCTTAACCGAATGTGGGGGGCTTTGAGAACGTTGCACATCTCTCTATGGTTGCCTATTCAAAACATTTGTATTTCTGCTGAATAATATTGGAAAAAAATGTGGGATATTTTCGAAGCATAAGAAATAGGAATCGTTGAATGTTTTCTTCCGTTATAACGCAGCAGAACATGTTTGTTGTCACTGAATTGGACAGCAACCTATAGAAACCACCTTGCGCAGGATTCCAGCATTGCCTGAGGCATGCGATGTCTTGTTTTTTCGAAGAATGCCACTTTCACTGAAACGTGTACACGCTCCTATAAGATTTTGCGCCGGTCCCTTTGCTAACCAAAGCAAATACTACTTTCTCGACCCTTTAAAAGGATGCAAATTTATATATTTCACTCGTGTGTGAACATTGGAGCATTCAAGAACTGACTGGATTGCATTTCTCGTGAACCTCACAATGGAGCATAGTGCCGCTTCCATGCGCTGAGGGCTGTGCACACAATTTAGAATGTAGGTAATCGAACCAAAATAAGAAATATTCATTTTATGTGTAAATACAGGAGTTCAAAATACGGCCTAGGATATTTACAATCACCTCATATTGGCACAATTCACAAATCAAAACAGTGATGGCTGAAGAATGCCGTGCTGTTACTTTCGAGAAATATTGTGGGTTGATCCTCTTTTGTGAGGAGTGTGCAACGCAGAGGAAGTGGGATGTAACGGTCCGTTGGTATTCGCCGAAAAGGTGCTTAAAGCTACAAATTAAAGCTCCTCAGAAATGCAGCTCCACAGGGACCAAAAATTGTCCCGGGAAGATAAGGCTGTATTTTGTACAACGTGCTGTTTATTACTGGTGGAACCGTCCAATAATGGTGGAATCGGCCATACAGAGTGTTTAAGTATATGGCTCCCGAGCACCATCGCCTTGTTGATTCAGTCAGTCTACTAAATGAGCTAACAGCCTGTTGCGCGATGGTAGAGAAGAAAGGAGACCTCTATTGACAACTCCAAATGTGGGAAGGTTAAATCTGCAAACGAGTTCTACGTTAATTGCAAGAATGGAAGTTTCATGCTACGTTAGGGCAAATATAAGCTTTTCCGTGAATGAATCACGTTCCTTGAACAAAATGTTGTCTTTTAAATGCAATTAGTCTCTTAATTCGAAATTCCTCACCCCATGTGTCAGGTTCTAGATCGCACAACTTGAGCAGTTTTCTTGAACTTCGCCATAAAGTAAATGTGAACATTTATCTCAAGTCCCACGTGGCTCTGTTTTTGTTCACCAATATCACGAGTGGTGAAAAAATTTTGGTAACAAGACGATGACGATATTAATTGGTAAACAGTGCTTTAAAAAGAAATGATGCCAAAGTGCGGCGTGTTTGGTCTCTCTTGTCTCTTTCTTAATGCAGGAAAAAGACAACAAAAGACATTTGTGAAATGGTCGCCACATAGGTCAAGAAGTTAACAGAACTCTGGGAAGAAATAGGGATAAGCCGCGAGCGAATGATCAGCCGTCTAGACACAACTCAGGCGCTCATTGCCAACTTATCAGACCAAAAGTTCTCGGGAGAAGGCCAAAGAGCTTTCAGTGGAGCTCTCAGTTCCCAGCCCTGCGGTAAGTTCCTGGATACTTTCCTGTTTCATAGAGAACACTATATATGAATACAATATAGGCTAGTGAAGCATCCATTTGTATGTCGATTTTAATTCGCTCGGCGTAAAGAGTCTTCATTGCTAGTGGGAAAAATGAAGGCCCGTCTTTTACTGTCTATGTGATGCCTGAACTGCAGCACCAGCCTCATAAGGGTAAGATGATGGATTTCACAACGCTTCTTTGTATGTGGGCTGTTTTTTTGCTGACAAAAGAGGGCAAGCTTCTTTGGTTGAGAGTTTGCTTCAGTGAGAATAAAATAAAATAATGAATGAATAAACTAGTAAATGAATGTTTAATTTCACAGGATCGCCCGAAGCGCTATTGGGCACAGGGAAGAAAGGGAACGTCCCATCAATAAAATAAATATCGACCTCGAATGCCAGCTTGTACGACAAAGAACCACATTGCCATACATCTAGAAAATATTTTGTTTTCTCAACCGAATGTGGGGGGCTTTGAGAACGTTGCACTTCTCTCTATGGTTGCCCATTCAAAACATTTGTATTTCTGCTGAATAATATTGCCAAAAAATGTGGGATATTTTCGAAGCATAAGAAATAAGAATTGTTGAATGTTTTCTTTCGTTATAACGCAGCAGAACATGTTTGTTGTCACTGAATTGGACAGAAACCTATAGAAACCACCTTGCGCAGGATTCCAGCGTTGCCTCAGGCATGCGATGTCTTGTTTTTTTGAAGAATGCCACTTTCACCTAAACGTTGAAACGCTCCTATACGATTTTGCACCGGTCCCTTTACTAACCAATACAAATACTACTTTCTCGACCCTTTTAAAGGATGTACATCAATGTATTTCACTCGTATGTGAACATTGGAGCATTCAAGAACTGACTGCATTGCATTTCTCGTGAACCTCGCAATGGAGCATAGTGCCGCTTCCATTCGCTGAGGGCTGTGCACACAATTTAGAATGTAAGTAGTCAAACCAAAATAAGAAATAATCATTTTATATGTAAATACAGGAGTTCAATATACGGCCTAGGATGTTTACAATCACTTAATATTGGCACAATTCACAAATCAATTACAGTGATGGCTGAAGAATGTCGTGCTGTTTCTTTCGAGAAATATCGTGGGTTGATCCTCTTTTGTGAGGAGTGTGCAACGCAGAGGAAGTGGGATGTAATGGTCCGTTAGTATTCACCGAAAAGGTTCTTAAAGCTACAAATTAAAGCTCCTCAGAAATGCAGCCCCACAGGGACCAAAAATTGTCCCGGGAAGATAAGGCTGTATTTTGTACAACATGGTGTTTATTACTGGTTGAACCGTCCAATAATGGCGGCATCGGCCATACGGAGTGTTTAAATATATGGCTCCTGGTCCGGTGATAAATCCGAGCACCATCGCCTTGTTGATTCAGTCAGTCTACTAAGTGAGCTAACAGCCTGTTGCGCGATGGTAGAGAAGAAAGGAGACCTATATTGACACAACTCCAAACGTGGAAACGTTAAATCTGCAAATGAGTTTTGCGTTAATTGCAAGAATGGAAGTTTCATGCTACGTTAGGGGAAATATAAGCTTTGCTGTGAATGTATCACGTTCCTTGAACACAATTTTGTCTTTTCAATGCAATTAGTCTCTTACATCGAAATTCCTCACCCCATGTGTCAGGTACTAGATCGCACAACTTGAGCAGTTTTCTTGAACTTCGCCATAAAGTAAATGTGAACATTTATCTCAAGTCCTTCGTGGCTTTGTTTTTCTTCACCAATATCACGAGTGGTGAAAAAATAGTGGTAACAAGATGATGACGATATTAATTGGTAAACAGTGCTTTACAAAGAAATGATGTCAAAGTGTGGCGTGTTTGGCCTCTCTTGTCTCTTTCTGAATGCAGGAAAAAGAGAACAAAAGACATTTGTGAAATGGTCGCCACATCGGTCAAGAAGTTGACGGAACTCTGGGTAGAAATAGGGATAAGCCACGAGCGAATTATCAGCCGTCTTAACGGAACTCAGGCGCTCATCGCCAACTTATCGGACCAAATGCTCTCGGGAGATGACCCAAGAGCTGTCAGTGGAGCTCTCAGTTCCCAGCCCTGCGGTAAGTTCCTAGATACTTTTCCTGTTTCATAGAGGAACACTACGTATGAATACAATATAGGCTAGTGAAGCATCCGTTCGTATGTCGATTTTAATTCCTTCGGCGTAAACAGTCTTCATTGCTAGTGGGAAAAATGAAGGCCAGTCTTTTACTGTCTATGTGATGCCCGAACTGCAGCACCAGCCTCATAAGGGTAACATCACGGATTTCACAACACTTTTTTGTACGCATGCTGTTTCTTTGCTGACAAAAGAGGGCAAGCTTCCTTGGTTGAGAGTTTGCTTCAGTTAGAATAAAATAATCTAATGAATGAATAAACTAGCAAATGAACGTTTATTTCACAGGATCGCTCGAAGCGTTATTGGGGCACAGGGAAGAAAGGGAAGGTCCCATGAATAGGACAAATATCGACCTCGCATGCCAGCTTCTACGACAAAGATCCACATTGCCATACATCTAGAAAATATTTTGTTTTCTTAACCGAATGTGGGACGCTTTGAGAATGTTACACTTCTCTCTATGGTTGCCCATTCAAAACATTTGTATTTCTGCTGAATAATTTTGGTAAAACATGTGGGATAATTTCGAAGCATGAGAAATAGGAATCGTGGAATGTTTTCTTCCATTATAATGCAGCAGAACGTGTTTGTTGTCACTGAATTGGACAACAACCTATAGAAACCACCTTGCGCAGGATTCGAGCATCGCCTGAGGCATGTGATATCTTGTTTTTTCGAAGAATGCCACTTTCACTGAAACGTTTACACGATCCTATACGATTTTGCGCCGGTCTCTTTCCTAACCAAAGCAAATACTACTTTCTCGACTTTTTTAAAGGATGCACATCAATGTATTCCATTCGTATGTGAACATTGGAGCATTCAAGAACTGACTGCATTGCATTTCTCGTGAACCTCGCAATGGAGCATAGTGCCGCTTCCATGCGCTGAGGGCTGTGCGCACAATTTAGAATCTAGGAAGTCGAACCAAATTAAGAAATATTCGTTTTATGTGTAAATACAGGAGTTCAATATATGGCCTAGGATATTTACAATCATCTCATATTGGCACAATTCACAAATCAAAACAGTGATGGCTGAAGAATTTCGTGCTGTTTCTTTCGAGAAATATTGTGGGTTGATCCTCTTTTGTGAGGAGTGTGCAACACAGAGGAAGTGGGATGTAACAGTCCGTTGGTATTCGCCGAAAAGGTGCTTAAAGCTACAAATTAAAGCTCCTCAGAAATGCATCTCCACAGGGACCAAAAGTTGTCCCGAGAAGATAAGGCTGTATTTTGTACAACGTGGTGTTTATTACTGGTTGAACCGTCCAATAATGGCAGCATCGGCCATACGGAGTGTTTAAATATATGGCTCCTGGTCAAGTGATAAATCCGAGCACCATCGCCTTATTGATTCTACTATTGAGGCTACTATGTGAGCTAACAGGCTGTTGCACGATGGTAGAGAAGAAAGGAGACCTATATTGACAACTCCAAACGTGGAATCGTTAAATCTACAAACGAGTTTTGCGTTAATTGCAAGAATGGAAGTTTCATGCTACGTTAGGGGAAATATAAGCTTTGCTGTGAATGAATCACGTTCCTTGAACACAATGTTGTCTTTTCAATGCAATTAGTCTCTTACATCGAAATTCCTCACCCCATGTGTCAGGTTCTAGATCGCACAACTTGAGCAGTTTTCTTGAACTTCGCCATAAAGTAAATGTGAACATTTATCTCAAGTCGTTCGTGGCTTTGATTTCTTCACCAATATCACGAGTGGTGAAAAAATAGTGGTAACAAGACGATGACGATATTAATTGGTAAACAGTGCTTTAAAAAGAAATGATGCCAAAGTGCGGCGTGTTGGGTCTCTCTTGTCTCTTTCTGAATGCAGGAAAAAGACAACCAAAGACATTTGTGAAATGGTCGCCACATAGGTCAAGAAGTTAACGGAACTCTGGGTAGAAATAGGGATAAGCCACGAGCGAATGATCAGCCGTCTAGACGCAACTCAGGCGCTCATCGCCAACTTATCGGACCAAAAGTTCTCGGGAGAAGGCCAAAGAGCTGTCAGTGGAGCTCAGTTCCCAGCCCTGCGGTAAGTTCCTAGATACTTTCCTGTTTCATAGAGGGCCACTATATATGAATGCAATATAGGGTAGTGAAGCATCCGTTCGTATGTCGATTTTAATTCCTTTGGCGTAAACAGTCTTCATTGCTAGTGGGAAAAATGAAGGCCAGTCTTTTACTGTCTATGTGATGCCCGAACTGCAGCACCAGCCTCATAAGAGTAACATCACGGATTTCACAACACTTCTTGGTACGGATGCTGTTTTTAAAGCGAAGCTTTGTACCTCTACCAGCCAAGGGTTCTGTCGTGTCCGTCGTTGTAATAAAAAAACGATCCCAACGAACCGCTAACAATTGCAGGTATAGCAGTATAGCTTACTTGAATTCAGGCATTCAGTGCATAACTAAGCACTCGTTTTCGCAAGAAAAACCACAAAAACAAGCTTCAAAGTGATGAGCCAACATGATGGATGATAAGGGCTGCGGGCAAACAACGAAAACAGGCTTGGCGCGGTCCGTAAGATTAGATTGCAGCTGTTGCAAAGTTTTTGCAGCTGCTTGAAAGAGGGTTGACGTCATTCGAAACCCTTCCAGCCTGGTAACTGCTTCGGTTCATTTTCTAGACTACCCCACTATGGGTAGACCACGGAAAGTAAAGACGGCAGAAGAAGAGCGTGAATATAAGGCTCGGCGGAAAGAACAAAATCGTCTCGCTCAACAGCGTCGTAGGCAAAACCCAGCAGCTCTCGCACAAGATGCCGAACGTATGCGTCATGCCAGGCAGCAGGACCCAGCATATGCCGCTAGAGAAGCGGAACGTGTGCGTCAGGCCAGGCAGCAGGACCCAACATACGTCGTCAGAGACGCTGCAGTCACCGTGAGGGGGGCGTAAAAAGCTTTGCTTTCCAACCACCTTCACAGGGTGGATTGGCGGGCAATTTTTTTTTCTGACAAAAGAGGGCAAGCTTCTTTGGTTGAGTTTGCTTCAGTTGGAATAAAATAAAATAATGAATGAATAAACTAGTAAATGAAAGTTTAATTTCACAGGATTGCCCGAAGCGCTATTGGGGCACAGGAAAGAAAGGGACCGTCCCATCAATAAGATAAATATCGACCTCGCATGTCAGCTTCTACGACAAAGATCCACATTGCCATACATCTAGAAAATATTTTGTTTTCTCAGCCGAATGTGGGGGGCTTTGAGAACGTTGCACTTTTCCCTATGGTTGCCTATTCAAAACATTTGTATTTCTGCTGAATAATATTGGCAAAAAATGTGCGATAATTTCTAAGCATAAGAAATAGCACTCGTGGAATGTTTTCTTCTGTTATAACGCAGCAGAACGTGTTTGTTGTCACTGAATTGGACAGCAACCTATAGAAACCACCTTGCGCAGGATTCCAGCATCGCCTGAGGCATGCGATATCTTGTTTTTTCGAAGAATGCCACTTTCACTGAAACGTTTACACGATCCCATACGATTTTGCGCCGGTCTCTTTCCTAACAAGAGCAAATACTACTTTCTCGACCCTTTTAAAGGATGTACATCTATGTATTTCACTCGTATGTGAACATTGGAGCATTCAAGAACTGACTGCATTGCATTTCTCGTGAATCTCGCAATGGAGCATAGTGCCACTTCCATGCTCTGAGGGCTCTGCACACAATTTAGAATGTAAGTAGTCAAACCAAAATAAGAAATAATCGTTTTATATGTAAATACAGGAGTTCAATATATGGCCTAGGATGTTTACAATCACCTCATATTGGCACAATTCATAAAACACTTACAGTGATGGCTGAAGAATGTCGTGCTGTTTCTTTCGAGAAATATCATGGGTTGATCCTCTTTTGTGAGGAGTGTGCAACGCAGAGGAAGTGGGATGTAATGGTCCATTTGTATTCACCGAAAATGTGCTTAAAGCTACAAATTAAAGCTCCTCAGAAATGCAGCTCCACAGGGAAAAAAATTGTACCAGGCAGATTTTAGTAAGGCTGAATTTTGTACACCATGCTGTTTATTATTGGTTGAACCGTCCAATAATGGCAGCATCGGCTGTACGGAGTGTTTAAATATATGGCTCCTGGTCCAGTGATAAATCTGAGCACCATCGCCTTCTTGATTCAGTCAGTCTACTAAGTGAGCTAACAGCCTGTTGCGCGATGGTAGATAAGAAAGGAGACCTATATTGACAACTCCAAACGTGGGAACGTTAAGTCTGCAAACGAGTTCTACGTTAATTGCAAGAATGGAAGTTTGATGCTACCTTATGCTAGGGCAAATATAAGCTTTTCCGTGATTGAATCACGTTCCTTGAACACAATGTTGTCTTTTCAATGCAATTAGTCTCTTACATCGAAATTCCTCACCCCATGTGTCAGGTTCTAGATCGCACAACTTGAGCAGTGTTGTTGAACTTCGGCATAAGTTAATGTGAACATTTCTCTCTAGTCCCATGTGGCTTTGTTTTTGTTCACCAATATCACGAGTGGTGAAAAAATAGTGGTAAAAGACGAAGACGATATTAATTGGTAAACAGTGCTTTAAAAAGAAATGATGCGAAAGTGCGGCGTGTTTGGCCTCTCTTGTCTCTTTCTGAATGCAGGAAAAAGACAACAAAAGACATTTGTGAAATGGTCGCCACATAGGTCAAGAAGTTAACAGGAACTCTGGGTAAGAAATAGGGATAAGCCGCGAGCGAATGATCAGCCAGTCTAGACACAACTCAGGCGCTCATCGCCAACTTATCGGACCAAAAGTTCTCGGGAGAAGGTCAAAGAGCTGTCAGTGGAGCTCTCAGTTCCCAGCCCTGCGGTAAGTTCCTAGATACTTTCCTGTTTCATAGAGGAACACTATATATGAATACAATATAGGCTAGTGAAGCATCCGTTCGTATGTCGATTTTAGTTCGTTCGGCGTAAAGAGTCTTCATTGCTAGTGGGAAAAATGAAGGCCCGTCTTTTACTGTCTATGTGATGCCCTAACTGCAGCACCAGCCTCATAAGAGTAAGATCATGAATTTCACAACACTTCTTTGTACGTGGGCTGTTTTTTTGCTGACAAAAGAGGGCAAGCTTCTTTGGTTGAGCGTTTGCTTCAGTGAGAATAAAATAAAAAATGAATGAATAAACTAGGAAATGAATGTTTAATTTCACAGGATCGCCCGAAGCGCTATTGGGGCACAGGGAAGAAAGGGAATGTCCCATCAATAAAATAAATATCGACCTCGCATGCCAGCTTCTACGACAAAGATCCACATTGCCATACATCTAGAAAATATTTTGTTTTCTCAACCGAATGTGGGGGGCTTTGAGAACGTTGCACTTCTCTCTATGGTTGCCCATTCAAAACATTTGTATTTCTGCTGAATAATATTGGCAAAAAATGTGGGATATTTTCGAAGCATAAGAAATAAGAATCGTTGAATGTTTTCTTTCGTTATAACGCAGCAGAACATGTTTGTTGTCACTGAATTGGACAGCAACCTATAGAAACCACCTTGCGCAGGATTCCAGCATTGCCTGAGGCATGCGATGTCTTGTTTTTTCGAAGAATGCCACTTTCACTGAAACGTGTACACGCTCCTATAAGATTTTGCGCCGGTCCCTTTGCTAACCAAAGCAAATACTACTTTCTCGACCCTTTAAAAGGATGCAAATTTATATATTTCACTCGTGTGTGAACATTGGAGCATTCAAGAACTGACTGGATTGCATTTCTCGTGAACCTCACAATGGAGCATAGTGCCGCTTCCATGCGCTGAGGGCTGTGCACACAATTTAGAATGTAGGTAATCGAACCAAAATAAGAAATATTCATTTTATGTGTAAATACAGGAGTTCAAAATACGGCCTAGGATATTTACAATCACCTCATATTGGCACAATTCACAAATCAAAACAGTGATGGCTGAAGAATGCCGTGCTGTTACTTTCGAGAAATATTGTGGGTTGATCCTCTTTTGTGAGGAGTGTGCAACGCAGAGGAAGTGGGATGTAACGGTCCGTTGGTATTCGCCGAAAAGGTGCTTAAAGCTACAAATTAAAGCTCCTCAGAAATGCAGCTCCACAGGGACCAAAAATTGTCCCGGGAAGATAAGGCTGTATTTTGTACAACGTGCTATTTATTACTGGTGGAACCGTCCAATAATGGTGGAATCGGCCATACAGAGTGTTTAAGTATATGGCTCCCGAGCACCATCGCCTTGTTGATTCAGTCAGTCTACTAAATGAGCTAACAGCCTGTTGCGCGATGGTAGAGAAGAAAGGAGACCTCTATTGACAACTCCAAATGTGGGAACGTTAAATCTGCAAACGAGTTCTACGTTAATTGCAAGAATGGAAGTTTCATGCTACGTTAGGGCAAATATAAGCTTTTCCGTGAATGAATCACGTTCCTTGAACAAAATGTTGTCTTTTAAATGCAATTAGTCTCTTAATTCGAAATTCCTCACCCCATGTGTCAGGTTCTAGATCGCACAACTTGAGCAGTTTTCTTGAACTTCGCCATAAAGTAAATGTGAACATTTATCTCAAGTCCCACGTGGCTCTGTTTTTGTTCACCAATATCACGAGTGGTGAAAAAATAGTGGTAACAAGACGATGACGATATTAATTGGTAAACAGTGCTTTAAAAAGAAATGATGCCAAAGTGCGGCATGTTTGGCCTCTCTTGTCGCTTTTTGAATGCAGGAAAAAGACAACAAAAGACATTTGTGAAATGGTCGCCACATAGGTGAAGAAGTTAACGGAACTCTGGGTAGAAATAGGGATAAGCCTTGAGCGAATGATCAGCCGTCTAGACGCAACTCAGGCGCTCATCGCCAACTTATCGGACCAAAAGTTCTCGGGAGAAGGCCAAAGAGCTTTCAGTGGAGCTCTCAGTTCCCAGCCCTGCGGTGAGTTCCGAGATACTTTCCTGTTTCATAGAGGAACACTATATATGAATAAAATATAGGCTAGTGAAGCATCCTTTCTTATGTCGATTTTAATTCCTTCGGCGTAAAGAGTCTTCATTGCTAGTGGGAAAAATGAAGGCCCGTCTTTTACTGTCTATGTGATGCCCGAACTGCAGCACCAGCCTCATAAGGGTAAGATCATGGATTTCACAACACTTCTTTGTACGTGGGCTGTTTTTTTGCTTACAAAAGAGGGCAAGCTTCTTTGGTTGAGAGTTTGCTTCAGTTTTGAATAAAATAAAATAATGAATGAATAAACTAGTAAATGAATGTTTAATTTCATAGGATCGCGCGAAGCGCTATTGGGCACAGGGAAGAAAGGGAACGTCCCATCAATAAGATAAATATCGACCTCGCATGCCAGATTCTATGACAAAGATCCACATTGGCATACAACTAGAAAATATTTTGTTTTCTCAACCGAATGTGGGGGGCTTTGAGAACGTTGCACTTCTCTCTATGGTTGCCCATTCAAAACATTTGTATTTCTGCTGAATAATATTGGCAAAAAATGTGGGATATTTTCGAAGCATAAGAAATAGGAATCGTTGAATGTTTTCTTTCGTTATAACGCAGCAGAACATGTTTGTTGTCACTGAATTGGACAGAAACCTATAGAAACCACCTTGCGCAGGATTCCAGCGTTGCCTCAGGCATGCGATGTCTTGTTTTTTTGAAGAATGCCACTTTCACCTAAACGTTGAAACGCTCCTATACGATTTTGCACCGGTCCCTTTACTAACCAAAGCAAATACTACTTTCTCGACCCTTTTAAAGGATGTACATCAATGTATTTCACTCGTATGTGAACATTGGAGCATTCAAGAACTGACTGCATTGCATTTCTCGTGAACCTCGCAATGGAGCATAGTGCCGCTTCCATTCGCTGAGGGCTGTGCACACAATTTAGAATGTAGTAGTCTAACCAAAATAAGAAATAATCATTTTATATGTAAATACAGGAGTTCAATATACGGCCTAGGATATTTACAATCATCTCATATTGGCACAATTCACAAATCAAAACAGTGATGGCTGAAGAATGTCGTGCTGTTTCTTTCGAGAAATATCGTGGGTTGATCCTCTTTTGTGAGGAGTGTGCAACGCAGAGGAAGTGGGATGTAACGGTCTGTTAGTATTCACCGAAAAGGTTCTTAAAGCTACAAATTAAAGCTCCTCAGAAATGCAGCCCCACAGGGACCAAAAATTGTCCCGGGAAGATAAGGCTGTATTTTGTACAACATGGTGTTTATTACTGGTTGAACCGTCCAATAATGGCGGCATCGGCCATACGGAGTGTTTAAATATATGGCTCCTGGTCCGGTGATAAATCCGAGCACCATCGCCTTGTTGATTCAGTCAGTCTACTAAGTGAGCTAACAGCCTGTTGCGCGATGGTAGAGAAGAAAGGAGACCTATATTGACACAACTCCAAACGTGGAACCGTTAAATCTGCAAATGAGTTTTGCGTTAATTGCAAGAATGGAAGTTTCATGCTACGTTAGGGGAAATATAAGCTTTGCTGTGAATGAATAACGTTCCTTGAACACAATTTTGTCTTTTCAATGCAATTAGTCTCTTACATCGAAATTCCTCACCCCATGTGTCAGGTTCTAGATCGCACAACTTGAGCAGTTTTCTTGAACTTCGCCATAAAGTAAATGTGAACATTTATCTCAAGTCGTTCGTGGCTTTGTTTTTCTTCACCAATATTACGAGTGGTGAAAAAATAGTGGTAACAAGACGATGACGATATTAATTGGTAAACAGTGCTTTAAAAAGAAATGATGCCAAAGTCCGGCGTGTTTGGCCTCTCTTGTCTCTTTCTGAATGCAGGAAAAAGACAACAAAAGACATTTGTGAAATGGTCGCCACATAGGTCAAGAAGTTAACGGAACTCTGGGTAGAAATAGGGATAAGCCACGAGCGAATGATCAGCCGTCTAGACGCAACTCAGGCGCTCATCGCCAACTTATCGGACCAAAAGTTCTCGGGAGAAGGCCAAAGAGCTGTCAGTGGAGCTCTCAGTTCCCAGCCCTGCGGTAAGTTCCTAGATACTTTTCCTGTTTCATAGAGGAACACTACATATGAATATAATATAGGCTAGTGAAGCATCCGTTCTTATGTCGATTTTAATTCCTTCGGCGTAAAGAGTCTTCATTGCTAGTGGGAAAAATGAAGGCCCGTCTTTTACTGTCTATGTGATGCCCGAACTGCAGCACCAGCCTCATAAGAGTAAGATCATGAATTTCACAACACTTTTTTGTACGCATGCTGTTTTTTTGCTGACAAAAGAGGGCAAGCTTCTTGGTTGAGAGTTTGCTTCAGTTAGAATAAAATAAATAATGAATGAATAAACTAGTAAATGAATGTTTATTTCACAGGATCGCTCGAAGCGCTATTGGGGCACAGGGAAGAAAGGGAACGGTCCCATGAATAAGATAAATATCGACCTCGCATGCCAGCTTCTACGACAAAGATCCACATTGCCATACATCTAGAAAATATTTTGTTTTCTCAACCGAATGTGGGGACGCTTTGAGAACTGTTGCACTTCTCTCTATGGTTGCCCATTCAAAACATTTGTATTTCTGCTGAATAATATTGGTAAAACATGTGGGATAATTTCGAAGCATGAGAAATAGGAATCGTGGAATGTTTTCTTCCAGTTATAATGCAGCAGAACGTGTTTGTTGTCACTGAATTGGACAGCAACCTATAGAAACCACCTTGCGCAGGATTCCGAGCATCGCCTGAGGCATGCGATAGTCTTGTTTTTTCGAAGAATGCCACTTTCACTGAAACGTTTACACGATCCTATACGATTTTGCGCCGGTCCCTTTGCTAACCAAAGCATATACTACTTTCTCGACCCTTTTAAAGGATGCACATCAATGTATTTCATTCGTATGTGAACATTGGAGCATTCAAGAACTGACTGCATTGCATTTCTCGTGAACCTCGCAATGGAGCATAGTGCCGCTTCCATGCGCTGAGGGCTGTGCACACAATTTAGAATCTAGGTAGCCGAACCAAAATAAGAAATATTCGTTTTATGTGTAAATACAGGAGTTCAATATACGGCCTAGGATATTTACAATCATCTCATATATGCACAATTCACAAATCAAAACAGTGATCGCTGAAGAATGTCGTGCTGTTTCTTTCGAGAAATATCGTGGGTTGATCCTCTTTTGTGAGGAGTGTGCAACGCAGAGGAAGTGGGATGTAACAGGTCCGTTGGTATTCGCCGAAAAGGTGCTTAAAGCTACAAATTAAAGCTCCTCAGAAATGCAGCTCCACAGGGACCAAAAGTTGTCCCGGGAAGATAAGGCTGTATTTTGTACAACGTGGTGTTTATTACTGGTTGAACCGTCCAATAATGGCAGCATCGGCCATACGGAGTGTTTAAATATATGGCTCCTGGTCAGTGATAAATCCGAGCACCATCGCCTTATTGATTCTAGTCAGTCTACTAAGTGAGCTAACAGCCTGTTGCGCGATGGTAGAGAAGAAAGGAGACCTATATTGACAACTCCAAACGTGGAATCGTTAAATCTGCAAATGAGTTTTGCGTTAATTGCAAGAATGGAAGTTTCATGCTACGTTAGGGGAAATATAAGCTTTGCTGTGAATGAATCACGTTCCTTGAACACAATGTTGTCTTTTCAATGCAATTAGTCTCTTACATCGAAATTCCTCACCCCATGTGTCAGGTTCTAGATCGCACAACTTGAGCAGTTTTCTTGAACTTCGCCATAAAGTAAATGTGAACATTTATCTCAAGTCCTTCGTGGCTTTGTTTTCTTCACCAATATTACGAGTGGTGAAAAAATAGTGGTAACAAGACGATGACGATATTAATTGGTAAACAGTGCTTTAAAAAGAAATGATGCCAAAGTGCGGCGTGTTTGGTCTCTCTTGTCTCTTTCTGAATGCAGGAAAAAGACAACAAAAGACATTTGTGAAATGGTCGCCACATAGGTGAAGAAGTTAACGGAACTCTGGGTAGAAATATGGATAAGCCTTGAGCGAATGATCAGCCATCTAGACGCAACTCAGGCGCTCATCGCCAACTTATCGGACCAAAAGTTCTCGGGAGAAGGCCAAAGAGCTGTCAGTGGAGCTCTCAGTTCCCAGCCCTGCGGTAAGTTCCTAGATACTTTTCCTGTTTCATAGAGGAACACTACGTATGAATACAATATAGGCTAGTGAAGCATCTGTTCGTATGTCGATTTTAATTCCTTCGGCGTAAACAGTCTTCATTGCTAGTGGGAAAAATGAAGGCCAGTCTTTTACTGTCTATGTGATGCCCGAACTGCAGCACCAGCCTCATAAGGGTAACATCACGGATTTCACAACACTTTTTTGTATGCGTGCTGTTTCTTTGCTGACAAAAGAGGGCAAGCTTCCTTGGTTGAGAGTTTGCTTCAGTTAGAATAAAATAATCTAATGAATGAATAAACTAGCAAATGAATGTTTATTTCACAGGATCGCTCGAAGCGTTATTGGGGCACAGGGAAGAAAGGGAATGTCCCATCAATAAAATAAATATCGACCTCGCATGCCAGCTTCTACGACAAAGATCCACATTGCCATACATCTAGAAAATATTTTGTTTTCTTAACCGAATGTGGGACGCTTTGAGAACGTTGCACTTCTCTCTATGGTTGCCCTATTCAAAACATTTGTATTTCTGCTGAATAATATTGGCAAAAAATGTGGGATAATTTCGAAGCATAAGAAATAGGAATCGTGGAATGTTTTCTTCCGTTATAACGCAGCAGAACGTGTTTGTTGTCACTGAATTGGACAGCAACCTATAGAAACCACCTTGCGCAGGATTCGAGCATCGCCTGATGCATGCGATATCTTGTTTTTTCGAAGAATGCCACTTTCACTGAAACGTTTACACGATCCTATACGATTTTGCGCCGGTCTCTTTCCTAACCAAAGCAAATACTACTTTCTCGACCCTCTTAAAGGATGTACATCTATGTATTTCACTGGTATGTGAACATTGGAGCATTCAAGAACTGACTGCATTGCATTTCTCGTGAATCCTCGCAATGGAGCATAGTGCCGCTTCCATGCGCTGAGGGCTGTGCACACAATTTAGAATGTAAGGTAGTCAAACCAAAATAAGAAATAATCGTTTTATATGTAAATACAGGAGTTCAATATACGGCCTAGGATGTTTACAATCACCTCATATTGGCACAATTCATAAAACACTTACAGTGATGGCTGAAGAATGTCGTGCTGTTTCTTTCGAGAAATATCATGGGTTGATCCTCTTTTGTGAGGAGTGTGCAACGCAGAGGAAGTGGGATGTAATGGTCCATTTGTATTCACCGAAAATGTGCTTAAAGCTACAAATTAAAGCTCCTCAGAAATGCAGCTCCACAGGGAAAAAAATTGTACCGGGCAGATTTAGTAGGCTGAATTTTGTACACCATGCTGTTTATTATTGGTTGAACCGTCCAATAATGGCAGCATCGGCTGTACGGAGTGTTTAAATATATGGCTCCTGGTCCAGTGATAAATCTGAGCACCATCGCCTTCTTGATTCAGTCAGTCTACTAAGTGAGCTAACAGCCTGTTGCGCGATGGTAGATAAGAAAGGAGACCTATATTGACAACTCCAAACGTGGGAACGTTAAGTCTGCAAACGAGTTCTACGTTAATTGCAAGAATGGAAGTTTCATGCTACGTTAGGGCAAATATAAGCTTTTCCGTGAATGAATCACGTTCCTTGAACACAATGTTGTCTTTTCAATGCAATTAGTCTCTTACATCGAAATTCCTCACCCCATGTGTCAGGTTCTAGATCGCACAACTTGAGCAGTTTTCTTGAACTTCGCCATAAAGTAAATGTGAACATTTATCTCAAGTCCCACGTGGCTCTGTTTTTGTTCACCAATATCACGAGTGGTGAAAAAATAGTGGTAACAAGACGATGACGATATTAATTGGTAAACAGTGCTTTAAAAAGAAATGATGCCAAAGTGCGGCGTGTTTGGTCTCTCTTGTCTCTTTCTTAATGCAGGAAAAAGACAACAAAAGACATTTGTGAAATGGTCGCCACATAGGTCAAGAAGTTAACGGAACTCTGGGTAGAAATAGGGATAAGCCACGAGCGAATGATCAGCCGTCTAGACGCAACTCAGGCGCTCATCGCCAACTTATCGGACCAAAAGTTCTCGGGAGAAGGCCAAAGAGCTTTCAGTGGAGCTCTCAGTTCCCAGCCCTGCGGTAAGTTCCTAGATACTTTCCTGTTTCATAGAGGAACACTATATATGAATAAAATATAGGCTAGTGAAGCATCCGTTCTTATGTCGATTTTAATTCCTTCGGCGTAAAGAGTCTTCATTGCTAGTGGGAAAAATGAAGGCCCGTCTTTTAATGTCTATGTGATGCCCGAACTGCAGCACCAGCCTCATAAGGGTAAGATAATGGATTTCACAACACTTCTTTGTATGTGGGCTGTTTTTTTGCTGACAAAAGAGGGCAAGCTTCTTTGGTTGAGAGTTTGCTTCAGTGAGAATAAAATAAAATAATGAATGAATAAACTAGTAAATGAATGTTTAATTTCACAGGATCGCCCGAAGCGCTATTGGGGCACAGGGAAGAAAGGGAACGTCCCATGAATAAGATAAATATCGACCTCGCATGCCAGCTTCTACGACAATGATCCACATTGCCATACATCTATAAAATATTTTGTTTTCTCAACCGAATGTGGGGGCTTTGAGAACGTTGCACTTCTCTCTATGGTTGCCCATTCAAAACATTTGTATTTCTGCTGAATAATATTGGCAAAAAATGTGGGATATTTTCGAAGCATAAGAAATAGGAATCGTTGAATGTTTTCTTCAGTTATAATGCAGCAGAACATGTTTGTTGTCACTGAATTGGGCAGCAACCTATAGAAACCACCTTGCGCAGGATTCCACCATTGCCTGAGGCATGCGATGTCTTGTTTTTTTCGAAGAATGCCACTTTCACTGAAACGTTTACACGCTCCTAAACGATTTTGCGCCGGTCCCTTTGCTAACCAAAGCATATACTACTTTCTCGACCCTTTAAAAGATGTACATCTATGTATTTCACTCGTATGTGAACATTGGAGCATTCAAGAACTGACTGCATTGCATTACTCGTGAACCTCGCAATGGAGCATAGTGCCGCTTCCATGCGCTGAGGGCTGTGCACACAAATTAGAATGTAGGTAGTCGAACCAAAATAAGAAATATTTGTTTTATGTGTAAATACAGGAGTTCAATATACAGCCTAGGATATTTACAATCACCTCATATTGGCACAATTCACAAATCAAAACAGTGATGGCTGAAGAATGTCGTGCTGTTTCTTTCGAGAAATATTGTGGGTTGATCCTCTTTTGTGAGGAGTGTGCAACGCAGAGGAAGTGGGATGTAACGGTCTGTTGGTATTCGCCGAAAAGGTGCTTAAAGCTACAAATTAAAGCTCCTCAGAAATGCAGCCCCACAGGGACCAAAAATTGTCCCGGGAAGATAAGGCTGTATTTTGTATAACATGGTGTTTATTACTGGTTGAACCGTCCAATAATGGCGGCATCGGCCATACGGAGTGTTTAAATATATGGCTCCTGGTCCGGTGATAAATCCGAGCACCATCGCCTTGTTGATTCAGGCAGTCTACTAAGTGAGCTAACAGGCTGTTGCGCGATGGTAGAGAAGAAAGGAGACCTATATTGATAACTCCAAACCTGGGGAACGTTAAATTTGCAATTGAGTTCTACGTTAATTGCAAGAATGGAAGTTTCATGCTACGTTAGGGCAAATATAAGCTTTTCCGTGAATGAATCACGTTCCTTGAACACAATGTTGTCTTTTCAATGCAATTAGTCTCTTACATCGAAATTCCTCACCCCATGTGTCAGGTTCTAGATCGCACAACTTGAGCAGTTTTCTTGAACTTCGCCATAAAGTAAATGTGAACATTTATCTCAAGTCGTTCGTGGCTTTGTTTTTCTTCACCAATATCACGAGTGGTGAAAAAATAGTGGTAACAAGACGATGACGATATTAATTGGTAAACAGTGCTTTAAAAAGAAATGATGCCAAAGTGCGGCGTGTTTGGCCTCTCTTGTCTCTTTCTGAATGCAGGAAAAAGACAACAAAAGACATTTGTGAAATGGTCGCCACATAGGTCAAGAAGTTAACGGAACTCTGGGTAGAAATAGGGATAAGCCACGAGCGAATGATCAGCCATCTAGACGCAACTCAGGCGCTCATCGCCAACTTATCGGACCAAAAGTTCTCGGGAGAAGGTCAAAGAGCTGTCAGTGGAGCTCTCAGTTCCCAGCCCTGCGGTAAGTTCCTAGATACTTTCCTGTTTCATAGAGGAACACTATATATGAATACAATATAGGCTAGTGAAGCATCCGTTCGTATGTCGATTTTAGTTCCTTCGGCGTAAAGAGTCTTCATTGCTAGTGGGAAAAATGAAGGCCCGTCTTTTACTGTCTATGTGATGCCCGAACTGCAGCACCAGCCTCATAAGGGTAAGATCATGGATTTCACAACACTTCTTTGTACGTGGGCTGTTTTTTTGCTTACAAAAGAGGGCAAGCTTCTTTGGTTGAGAGTTTGCTTCAGTTTTGAATAAAATAAAATAATGAATGAATAAACTAGTAAATGAATGTTTAATTTCATAGGATCGCGCGAAGCGCTATTGGGCACAGGGAAGAAAGGGAACGTCCCATCAATAAGAGAAATATCGACGTCGCATGCCAGCTTCTACGACAATGATCCACATTGCCATACATCTATAAAATATTTTGTTTTCTCAACCGAATGTGGGGGGCTTTGAGAACGTTGCACTTCTTTTATGGTTGCCCATTCAAAACATTTGTATGTCTGCTGAATAATATTGGCAAAAAATGTGGGATATTTTCGAAGCATAAGAAATAGGAATCGTTGAATGTTTCCTTTCGTTATAATGCAGCAGAACATGTTTGTCACTGAATTGGACAGCAACCTGTAGAAACCACCTTTCGCAGGATTCCAGCATTGCCTGAGGCATGCAATGTCTTGTTTTTTTGAAGAATGCCACTTTCACCTAAATGTTGAAAAGCTCCTAAACGATTTTGCACCGGTCCCTTTGCTAACCAAAGCAAATACTACTTTCTCGACCTTTTTAAAGGATGCACGACAATGTATTTCATTCGTATGTGAACATTGGAGCATTCAAGAACTGACTGCATTGCATTTCTCGTGAACCTCGCAATGGAGCATAGTGCCGCTTCCATGCGCTGAGGGCTGTGCACACAATTTAGAATGTAGGTAGTCGAACCAAAATAAGAAATATTCGTTTTATGTGTAAATACAGGAGTTCAATATACGGCCTAGGATATTTACAATCACTCATATTGGCACAATTCACAAATCAAAACAGTGATGGCTGAAGAATGTCGTGCTGCGTTCTTTCGAGAAATATTGTGGGTTGATTCCTCTTTTGTGAGGAGTGTGCAACGCAGAGGAAGTGGGATGTAACGGTCTGTTGGTATTCGCCGAAAAGGTGCTTAAAGCTACAAATTAAAGCTCCTCAGAAATGCAGCCCCACAGGGACCAAAAATTGTCCCGGGAAGATAAGGCTGTACTTTGTACAACGTGGTGTTTATTACTGGTTGAACCGTCCAATAATGGCGGCATCGGCCATACGGAGTGTTTAAATATATGGCTCCTGGTCCGGTGATAAATCCGAGCACCATCGCCTTGTTGATTCAGTCAGTCTACTAAGTGAGCTAACAGCCTGTTGCGCGATGGTAGAGAAGAAAGGAGACCTATATTGACACAACTCCAAACGTGGAACCGTTAAATCTGCAAATGAGTTTTGCGTTAATTGCAAGAATGGAAGTTTCATGCTACGTTAGGGGAAATATAAGCTTTTCTGTGAATGAATCACGTTCCTTGAACACAATTTTGTCTTTTCAATGCAATTAGTCTCTTACATCGAAATTCCTCACCCCATGTGTCAGGTTCTAGATCGCACAACTTGAGCAGTTTTCTTGAACTTCGCCATAAAGTAAATGTGAACATTTATCTCAAGTCCTTCGTGGCTTTGTTTTTCTTCACCGATATCACGAGTGGTGAAAAAATAGTGGTAACAGGATGATGACGATATTAATTGGTAAACAGTGCTTTACAAAGAAATGATGTCAAAGTGCAGCGTGTTTGGCCTCTCTTGTCTCTTTCTGAATGCAGGAAAAAGACAACAAAAGACATTTGTGAAATGGTCGCCACATAGGTGAAGAAGTTAACGGAACTCTGGGTAGAAATATGGATAAGCCTTGAGCGAATGATCAGCCATCTAGACGCAACTCAGGCGCTCATCGCCAACTTATCGGACCAAAAGTTCTCGGGAGAAGGCCAAAGAGCTGTCAGTGGAGCTCTCAGTTCCCAGCCCTGCGGTAAGTTCCTAGATACTTTTCCTGTTTCATAGAGGAACACTACGTATGAATACAATATAGGCTAGTGAAGCATCTGTTCGTATGTCGATTTTAATTCCTTCGGCGTAAACAGTCTTCATTGCTAGTGGGAAAAATGAAGGCCCATTTTTTAATGTCTATGTGATGCCCGAACTGCAGCACCAGCCTCATAAGGGTAAGATCATGGATTTCACAACACTTCTTTGTACGCGGGCTGTTTCTTTGCTGACAAAAGAGGGCAAGCTTCCTTGGTTGAGAGTTTGCTTCAGTTAGAATAAAATAAAATAATGAATGAATAAACTAGTAAATGAATGTTTAATTTCATAGGATCGCGCGAAGCGTTATTGGGGCACAGGGAAGAAAGGGAAGGTCCCATGAATAGGACAAATATCGACCTCGCATGCCAGCTTCTACGACAAAGATCCACATTGCCATACATCTAGAAAATATTTTGTTTTCTTAACCGAATGTGGGACGCTTTGAGAATGTTACACTTCTCTCTATGGTTGCCCATTCAAAACATTTGTATTTCTGCTGAATAATTTTGGTAAAACATGTGGGATAATTTCGAAGCATGAGAAATAGGAATCGTGGAATGTTTTCTTCCATTATAATGCAGCAGAACGTGTTTGTTGTCACTGAATTGGACAGCAACCTATAGAAACCACCTTGCGCAGGATTCGAGCATCGCCTGAGGCATGCGATATCTTGTTTTTTCGAAGAATGCCACTTTCACTGAAACGTTTACACGATCCTATACGATTTTGCGCCGGTCTCTTTCCTAACCAAAGCAAATACTACTTTCTCGACCCTTTTAAAGGATGCACATCAATGTATTTCATTCGTATGTGAACATTGGAGCATTCAAGAACTGACTGCATTGCATTTCTCGTGAACCTCGCAATGGAGCATAGTGCCGCTTCCATGCGCTGAGGGCTGTGCACACAATTTAGAATCTAGGAAGTCGAACCAAATTAAGAAATATTCGTTTTATGTGTAAATACAGGAGTTCAATATACGGCCTAGGATATTTACAATCATCTCATATTGGCACAATTCACAAATCAAAACAGTGATGGCTGAAGAATGTCGTGCTGTTTCTTTCGAGAAATATTGTGGGTTGATCCTCTTTTGTGAGGAGTGTGCAACGCAGAGGAAGTGGGATGTAACGGTCCGTTGGTATTCGCCGAAAAGGTGCTTAAAGCTACAAATTAAAGCTCCTCAGAAATGCAGCTCCACAGGGACCAAAAGTTGTCCCGGGAAGATAAGGCTGTATTTTGTACAACGTGGTGTTTATTACTGGTTGAACCGTCCAATAATGGCAGCATCGGCCATACGGAGTGTTTAAATATATGGCTCCTGGTCCAGTGATAAATCCGAGCACCATCGCCTTATTGATTCTACTATTGAGTCTACTAAGTGAGCTAACAGCCTGTTGCGCGATGGTAGAGAAGAAAGGAGACCTATATTGATAACTCCAAACCTGGGAACGTTAAATTTGCAAACTGAGTTCTACGTTAATTGCAAGAATGGAAGTTTCATGCTACGTTAGGGCAAATATAAGCTTTTCCGTGAATGAATCACGTTCCTTGAACACAATGTTGTCTTTTCAATGCAATTAGTCTCTTACATCGAAATTCCTCACCCCATGTGTCAGGTTCTAGATCGCACAACTTGAGCAGTTTTCTTGAACTTCGCCATAAAGTAAATGTGAACATTTATCTCAAGTCGTTCGTGGCTTTGTTTTTCTTCACCAATATCACGAGTGGTGAAAAAATAGTGGTAACAAGACGATGACGATATTAATTGGTAAACAGTGCTTTAAAAAGAAATGATGCCAAAGTGCGGCGTGTTGGGTCTCTCTTGTCTCTTTCTGAATGCAGGAAAAAGACAACAAAAGACATTTGTGAAATGGTCGCCACATAGGTCAAGAAGTTAACGGAACTCTGGGTAGAAATAGGGATAAGCCACGAGCGAATGATCAGCCGTCTAGACGCAACTCAGGCGCTCATCGCCAACTTATCGGACCAAAAGTTCTCGGGAGAAGGCCAAAGAGCTGTCAGTGGAGCTCAGTTCCCAGCCCTGCGGTAAGTTCCTAGATACTTTCCTGTTTCATAGAGGGCCACTATATATGAATGCAATATAGGGTAGTGAAGCATCCGTTCGTATGTCGATTTTAATTCCTTTGGCGTAAACAGTCTTCATTGCTAGTGGGAAAAATGAAGGCCAGTCTTTTACTGTCTATGTGATGCCCGAACTGCAGCACCAGCCTCATAAGAGTAACATCACGGATTTCACAACACTTCTTGGTACGCATGCTGTTTTTAAAGCGAAGCTTTGTACCTCTACCAGCCAAGGGTTCTGTCGTGTCCGTCGTTGTAATCAAAAAACGATCCCAACGAACCGCTAACAATTGCAGGTATAGCAGTATAGCTTACTTGAATTCAGGCATTCAGTGCATAACTAAGCACTCGTTTTCGCAAGAAAAACCACAAAAACAAGCTTCAAAGTGATGAGCCAACATGATGGATGATAAGGGCTGCGGGCAAACAACGAAAACAGGCTTGGCGCGGTCCGTAAGATTAGATTGCAGCTGTTGCAAAGTTTTTGCAGCTGCTTGAAAGAGGGTTGACGTCATTCGAAACCCTTCCAGCCTGGTAACTGCTTCGGTTCATTTTCTAGACTACCCCACTATGGGTAGACCACGGAAAGTAAAGACGGCAGAAGAAGAGCGTGAATATAAGGCTCGGCGGAAAGAACAAAATCGTCTCGCTCAACAGCGTCGTAGGCAAAACCCAGCAGCTCTCGCACAAGATGCCGAATGTATGCGTCATGCCAGGCAGCAGGACCCAGCATATGCCGCTAGAGAAGCGGAACGTGTGCGTCAGGCCAGGCAGCTGGACCCAACATACGTCGTCAGAGACGCTGCAGTCACCGTGAGGGTGGCGTAAAAAGCTTCGCTTTCCAACCACCTTCACAGGGTGGATTGGCGGGCAATTTTTTTTTCTGACAAAAGAGGACAAGCTTCTTTGGTTGAGTTTGCTTCAGTTGGAATAAAATAAAATAATGAATGAATAAACTAGTAAATGAAAGTTTAATTTCACAGGATTGCCCGAAGCGCTATTGGGGCACAGGGAAGAAAGGGACCGTCCCATCAATAAGATAAATATCGACCTCGCATGTCAGCTTCTACGACAAAGATCCACATTGCCATACATCTAGAAAATATTTTGTTTTCTCAGCCGAATGTGGGGGGCTTTGAGAACGTTGCACTTTTCCCTATGGTTGCCTATTCAAAACATTTGTATTTCTGCTGAATAATATTGGCAAAAAATGTGCGATAATTTCTAAGCATAAGAAATAGCACTCGTGGAATGTTTTCTTCTGTTATAACGCAGCAGAACGTGTTTGTTGTCACTGAATTGGACAGCAACCTATAGAAACCACCTTGCGCAGGATTCCAGCATCGCCTGAGGCATGCGATATCTTGTTTTTTCGAAGAATGCCACTTTCACTGAAACGTTTACACGATCCCATACGATTTTGCGCCGGTCTCTTTCCTAACAAAAGCAAATACTACTTTCTCGACCCTTTTAAAGGATGTACATCTATGTATTTCACTCGTATGTGAACAAAATTGGAGCATTCAAGAACTGACTGCATTGCATTTCTCGTGAATCTCGCAATGGAGCATAGTGCCACTTTCATGCTCTGAGGGCTCTGCACACAATTTAGAATGTAAGTAGTCAAACCAAAATAAGAAATAATCGTTTTATATGTAAATACAGGAGTTCAATATATGGCCTAGGATGTTTACAATCACCTCATATTGGCACAATTCATAAAACACTTACAGTGATGGCTGAAGAATGTCGTGCTGTTTCTTTCGAGAAATATCATGGGTTGATCCTCTTTTGTGAGGAGTGTGCAACGCAGAGGAAGTGGGATGTAATGGTCCATTTGTATTCACCGAAAATGTGCTTAAAGCTACAAATTAAAGCTCCTCAGAAATGCAGCTCCACAGGGAAAAAAATTGTACCGGGCAGATTTTAGTAAGGCTGAATTTTGTACACCATGCTGTTTATTATTGGTTGAACCGTCCAATAATGGCAGCATCGGCTGTACGGAGTGTTTAAATATATGGCTCCTGGTCCAGTGATAAATCTGAGCACCATCGCCTTCTTGATTCAGTCAGTCTACTAAGTGAGCTAACAGCCTGTTGCGCGATGGTAGATAAGAAAGGAGACCTATATTGACAACTCCAAACGTGGGAACGTTAAGTCTGCAAACGAGTTCTACGTTAATTGCAAGAATGGAAGTTTCATGCTACTTCATGCTAGGGCAAATATAAGCTTTTCCGTGATTGAATCACGTTCCTTGAACACAATGTTGTCTTTTCAATGCAATTAGTCTCTTACATCGAAATTCCTCACCCCATGTGTCAGGTTCTAGATCGCACAACTTGAGCAGTGTTGTTGAACTTCGGCATAAGTTAATGTGAACATTTATCTCAAGTCCCACGTTGCTCTGTTTTTGTTCACCAATATCACGAGTGGTGAAAAATAGTGGTAACAAGACGATGACGATATTAATTGGTAAACAGTGCTTTAAAAAGAAATGATGCCAAAGTGCGGCGTGTTTGGTCTCTCTTGTCTCTTTCTGAATGCAGCAAAAAGACAACAAAAGACGTTTGTGAAATGGTCGCCACATAGGTCAAGAAGTTAACGGAACTCTGGGTAGAAATAGGGATAAGCCACGAGTGAATGATCAGCCGTCTAGACGCAACTCAGGCGCTCATTGCCAACTTATCGGACCAAAAGTTCTCGGGAGAAGGCTAAAGAGCTGTCAGTGGAGCTCTCAGTTCCCAGCCCTGCGGTAAGTTCCTAGATACTTTCCTGTTTCATAGAGGACCACTATATATGAATACAATATAGGCTAGTGAAGCATCCGTTCGTATGTCGATTTTAATTCCTTCAGCGTAAAGAGTCTTCATTGCTAGTGGGAAAAATGAAGGCCCGTCTTTTACTGTCTATGTGATGCCTGAACTGCAGCACCAGCCTCATAAGGGTAAGATCATGGATTTCACAATACTTCTTTGTACGCGGGCTGTTTTCTTGCTGACAAAAGAGGGCAAGCTTCCTTGGTTGAGAGTTTGCTTCAGTGAGAATAAAATAATCTAATGAATGAATAAACTAGCAAATGAATGTTTATTTCACAGGATCGCCCGAAGCATTATTGGGGCAAAGGGAAGAAAGGGAATGTCCCATCAATAAAATAAGTATCGACCTCGCATGCCAGCTTCTACGACAATGATCCACATTGCCATACATCTATAAAATATTTTGTTTTCTCAACCGAATGTGGGGGCTTTGAGAAAGTTGCACTTCTCTCTATGGTTGCCCATTCAGAACATTTGTATTTCTGCTAAATAATTGTGGCAAAAAATGTGCGATAATTTCGAAGCATAAGAAATAGAAATCGTTGAATGTTTTCTTCCATTATAACGCAGCAGAACGTGTTTGTTGTCACTGAATTGGACAGCAACCTATAGAAACCACCTTGCGCAGGATTCCAGCATTGCCTGAGGCATGCAATGTCTTCTTTTTTTGAAGAATGCCACTTTCACCTAAATGTTGAAAAGCTCCTAAACGATTTTGCACCGGTCCCTTTGCTAACCAAAGCAAATACTACTTTCTCGACCCTTTTAAAGGATGCACATCACTGTATTTCATTCGTATGTGAACATTGGAGCATTCAAGAACTGACTGCATTGTATTTCTCATGAACCTCGCAATGGAGCATAGTGCCGCTTCCATGCGCTGATGGCTGTGCACACAATTTAGAATCTAGGTAGTCGAACCAAAATAAGAAATATTCGTTTTATGTGTAAATACAGGAGTTCAATATACGGCCTAGGATATTTACAATCATCTCATATTGGCACAATTCACAAATCAAAACAGTGATGGCTGAAGAATGTCGTGCTGTTTCTTTCGAGAAATATTGTGGGTTGATCCTCTTTTGTGAGGAGTGTGCAACGCAGAGGAAGTGGGATGTAACGGTCCGTTGGTATTCGCCGAAAAGGTGCTTAAAGCTACAAATTAAAGCTCCTCAGAAATGCAGCTCCACAGGGACCAAAAGTTGTCCCGGGAAGATAAGGCTGTATTTTGTACAACGTGGTGTTTATTACTGGTTGAACCGTCCAATAATGGCAGCATCGGCCATACGGAGTGTTTAAATATATGGCTCCTGGTCCGGTGATAAATCCGAGCACCATCGCCTTATTGATTCTACTATTGAGTCTACTATGTGAGCTAACAGGCTGTTGCGCGATGGTAGAGAAGAAAGGAGACCTATATTGATAACTCCAAACGTGGAATCGTTAAATCTACAAACGAGTTTTGCGTTAATTGCAAGAATGGAAGTTTCATGCTACTTCATGCTAGGGCAAATATAAGCTTTTCCGTGATTGAATCACGTTCCTTGAACACAATGTTGTCTTTTCAATGCAATTAGTCTCTTACATCGAAATTCCTCACCCCATGTGTCAGGTTCTAGATCGCACAACTTGAGCAGTTTTTTTGAACTTCGCCATAAAGTAAATGTGAAAATTTATCTCAAGTCCCACGTGGCTCTGTTTTTGTTCACCAATATCACGAGTGGTGAAAAATAGCGGTAACAAGACGATGACGATAATAATTGGCAAACAGTGCTTTAAAAAGAAATGATGCCAATGTGCGGCGTGTTTGGTCTCTCTTGTCTCTTTCTGAATGCAGGAAAAAGACAACAAAAGACATTTGTGAAATGGTCGCCACATAGGTCAAGAAGTTAACGGAACTCTGGGTAGAAATAGGGATAAGCCACGAGTGAATGATCAGCCGTCTAGACGCAACTCAGGCGCTCATTGCCAACTTATCGGACCAAAAGTTCTCGGGAGAAGGCCAAAGAGCTGTCAGTGGAGCTCTCAGTTCCCAGCCCTGCGGTAAGTTCCTAGATACTTTCCTGTTTCATAGAGGACCACTATATATGAATACAATATAGGCTAGTGAAGCATCCGTTCTTATGTCGATTTTAATACCTTCGGCGTAAAGAGTCTTCATTGCTAGTGGGAAAAATGAAGGCCTGTCCTTTAGTGTCTGTGATGCCCGAACTGCAGCACCAGCCTCATAAGGGTAAGATCATGGATTTCACAACACTTCTTTGTACGCGGGCTGTTTTTTTGCCGACAAAAGAGGGCAAGCTTCTTTGGTTGAAAGTTTGCATCAGTTGGAATAAAATAAAATAATGAATGAATAAACTAGTAAATGAATGTTTAATTTCACAGGATCGCCCGAAGCGCATTATTGGGGCACAGGGAAGAAAGGGAACGTCCCATGAATAAGATAAATATCGACCTCGCATGCCAGCTTCTACGACAAAGATCCACATTGCCATACATCTAGAAAATATTTTGTTTTCTCAACTGAATATCGGGTGCTTTGAGAACGTTGCACTTCTCTCTATGGTTGCCCATTCAAAACATTTGTATTTCTGCTGAATAATATTGCCAAAAAATGTGGGATATTTTCGAAGCATATTAGGAATCGTTGAATGTTTTCTTCCGTTATAACGCAGAAGAACATGTTTGTTGTCACTGAATTGGACAGCAACCTATAGAAACCACCTTGCGCAGGATTCCAGCATTGTCTGAGGCATGCAATGTCTTGTTTTTTTGAAGAATGCCACTTTCACCTAAATGTTGAAAAGCTCCTAAACGATTTTGCACCGGTCCCTTTGCTAACCAAAGCAAATACTACTTTCTCGACCCTTTTAAAGGATGCACATCACTGTATTTCGTTCGTATGTGAACATTGGAGCATTCAAGAACTGACTGCATTGCATTTCTCGTGAACCTTGCAATGGAGCATAGTGCCGCTTCCATGCGCTGAGGGCTGTGCACACAATTTAGAATCTAGGTAGTCGAACCAAAATAAGAAATATTCGTTTTATGTGTAAATACAGGAGTTCAATATACGGCCTAGGATATTTACAATCATCTCATATTGGCACAATTCACAAATCAAAACAGTGATGGCTGAAGAATGTCGTGCTGTTTCTTTCGAGAAATATTGTGGGTTGATCCTCTTTTGTGAGGAGTGTGCAACGCAGAGGAAGTGGGATGTAACGGTCCGTTGGTATTCGCCGAAAAGGTGCTTAAAGCTACAAATTAAAGCTCCTCAGAAATGCAGCTCCACAGGGACCAAAAGTTGTCCCGGGAAGATAAGGCTGTATTTTGTACAACGTGGTGTTTATTACTGGTTGAACCGTCCAATAATGGCAGCATCGGCCATACGGAGTGTTTAAATATATGGCTGCTGGTCCGGTGATAAATCCGAGCACCATCGCCTTATTGATTCTACTATTGAGTCTACTATGTGAGCTAACAGGCTGTTGCGCGATGGTAGAGAAGAAAGGAGACCTATATTGACAACTCCAAACGTGGAATCGTTAAATCTACAAACGAGTTTTGCGTTAATTGCAAGAATGGAAGTTTCATGCTACGTTAGGGGAAATATAAGCTTTGCTGTGAATGAATCACGTTCCTTGAACACAATGTTGTCTTTTCAATGCAATTAGTGTCTTACATCGAAATTCCTCACCCCATGTGTCAGGTTCTAGATCGCACAACTTGAGCAGTTTTTTTGAACTTCGCCATAAAGTAAATGTGAACATTTATCTCAAGTCCCACGTGGCTCTATTTTTGTTCACCAATATCACGAGTGGTGAAAAATAGTGGTAACAAGACGATGACGATAATAATTGGTAAACAGTGCTTTAAAAAGAAATGATGCCAAAGTGCGGCGTGTTTGGTCTCTCTTGTCTCTTTCTGAATGCAGGAAAAAGACAACAAAAGACATTTGTGAAATGGTCGCCACATAGGTCAAGAAGTTAACGGAACTCTGGGTAGAAATAGGGATAAGCCACGAGTGAATGATCAGCCGTCTAGACGCAACTCAGGCGCTCATTGCCAACTTATCGGACCAAAAGTTCTCGGGAGAAGGCCAAAGAGCTGTCAGTGGAGCTCTCAGTTCCCAGCCCTGTGGTAAGTTCCTAGATACTTTCCTGTTTCATAGAGGACCACTATATATGAATACAATATAGGCTAGTGAAGCATCCGTTCGTATGTCGATTTTAATTCCTTCAGCGTAAAGAGTCTTCATTGCTAGTGGGAAAAATGAAGGCCCGTCTTTTACTGTCTATGTGATGCCTGAACTGCAGCACCAGCCTCATAAGGATAAGATCATGGATTTCACAACACTTCTTTGTACGCGGGCTGTTTTCTTGCTGACAAAAGAGGGCAAGCTTCCTTGGTTGAGAGTTTGCTTCAGTTAGAATAAAATAATCTAATGAATGAATAAACTAGCAAATGAATGTTTATTTCACAGGATCGCCCGAAGCATTATTGGGGCAAAGGGAAGAAAGGGAATGTCCCATCAATAAAATAAATATCGACCTCGCATGCCAGCTTCTACGACAATGATCCACATTGCCATACATCTATAAAATATTTTGTTTTCTCAACCGAATGTGGGGGCTTTGAGAAAGTTGCACTTCTCTATATGGTTGCCCATTCAGAACATTTGTATTTCTGCTAAATAATTGTGGCAAAAAATGTGCGATAATTTCGAAGCATAAGAAATAGGAATCGTTGAATGTTTTCTTCCGTTATAACGCAGCAGAACATGTTTGTTGTCACTGAATTGGACAGAAACCTATAGAAACCACCTTGCGCAGGATTCCAGCATTGCCTGAGGCATGCAATGTCTTGTTTTTTTGAAGAATGCCACTTTCACCTAAACGTTGAAAAGCTCCTATACGATTTTGCACCGATCCCTTTGGTAACCAAAGCAAATACTACTTTCTTGACCCTTTTAAAGGATGCACATCAATGTATTTCATTCGTATGTGAACATTGGAGCATTCAAGAACTGACTGCATTGCATTTCTCGTGAACCTCGCAATGGAGCATAGTGCTGCTTCCATGCGCTGAGGGCTGTGCACACAATTTAGAATCTAGGTAGTCGAACCAAAATAAGAAATATTAGTTTTATGTGTAAATACAGGAGTTCAATATATGGCCTAGGATATTTACAATCATCTCATATTGGCACAATTCACAAATCAAAACAGTGATGGCTGAAGAATGTCGTGCTGTTTCTTTCGAGAAATATTGTGGGTTGATCCTCTTTTGTGAGGAGTGTGCAACGCAGAGGAAGTGGGATGTAACGGTCCGTTGGTATTCGCCGAAAAGGTGCTTAAAGCTACAAATTAAAGCTCCTCAGAAATGCAGCTCCACAGGGACCAAAAGTTGTCCCGGGAAGATAAGGCTGTACTTTGTACAACGTGGTGTTTATTACTGGTTGAACCGTCCAATAATGGCAGCATCGGCCATACGGAGTGTTTAAATATATGGCTCATGGTCCGGTGATAAATCCGAGCACCATCGCCTTATTGATTCTACTATTGAGTCTACTATGTGAGCTAACAGGCTGTTGCGCGATGGTAGAGAAGAAAGGAGACCTATATTGACAACTCCAAACGTGGAATCGTTAAATCTACAAACGAGTTTTGCGTTAATTGCAAGAATGGAAGTTTCATGCTATGTTAGGGCAAATATAAGCTTTTCCGTGAATGAATCACGTTCCTTGAACAAAATGTTCTCTTTTCAATGCAATTAGTCTCTTACATCGAAATTCCTCACCCCTTGTGTCAGGTTCTAGATCGCACAACTTGAGCAGTTTTCTTGAACTTCGCCATAAAGTAAATGTGAACATTTATCTCAAGTCGTTCGTGGCTGTGTTTTTCTTCACCAATATTACGAGTGGTGAAAAAATAGTGGTAACAAGACGATGACGATATGAATTGGTAAACAGTGCTTTAAAAACAAATGATGCCAAAGTGCGGCATGTTTGGTCTCTCTTGTCTCTTTCTGAATGCAGGAAAAAGACAACAAAAGACATTTGTGAAATGGTCGCCACATAGGTCATTCAGTTAACGGAACTCTGGGTAGAAATAGGGATAAGCCACGAGTGAAGAATGATCAGCCATCTAGACGCAACTCAGGCGCTCATCGCCAACTTATCGGACCAAAAGTTCTCGGGAGAAGGCCAAAGAGCTGTCAGTGGAGCTCTCAGTTCCCAGCCCTGCGGTAAGTTCCTAGATACCTTTCCTGTTTCATAGAGGAACACTACGTATGAATACAATATAGGCTAGTGAAGCATCCGTTCTTATGTCGATTTTAATTCCTTCGGCGTAAAGAGTCTTCATTGCTAGTGGGAAAAATGAAGGCCCGTCCTTTAGTGTCTATGTGATGCCCGAACTGCAGCACCAGCCTCATAAGGGTAAGATTTATGGATTTCACAACACTTCTTTGTACGCAGGCTGTTTTTTTGCTGACAAAAGAGGGCAAGCTTCTTTGGTTGAGAGTTTGCATCAGTTGGAATAAAATAAAATAATGAATGAATAAACTAGTAAATGAATGTTTAATTTCACAGGATCGCCCGAAGCGCAATTGGGGCACAGGGAAGAAAGGGAACGTGTCATGAATAAGATAAATATCGACCTCGCATGCCAGCTTCTACGACAAAGATCCACATTGGCATACGTCTAGAAAATATTTTGTTTTCTCAACTGAATATGGGGTGCTTTGAGAACGTTGCACTTCTCTCTATGGTTGCCCATTCAAAACATTTGTATTTCTGCTGAATAATATTGGCAAAAACTGTGGGATATTTTCGAAGCATAATAGGAATCGTTGAATGTTTTCTTCCGTTATAACGCAGCAGAACATGTTTGTTGTCACTGAATTGGACAGAAACCTATAGAAACCACCTTGCGCAGGATTCCAGCATTGCCTGAGGCATGCAATGTCTTGTTTTTTTGAAGAATGCCACTTTCACCTAAATGTTGAAAAGCTCCTAAACGATTTTGCACCGGTCCCTTTGCTAACCAAAGCAAATACTACTTTCTCGACCCTTTTAAAAGATGTAGATCTATGTATTTCACTCGTATGTGAACATTGGAGCATTCAAGAACTGACTGCATTGCATTACTCGTGAACCTCGCAATGGAGCATAGTGCCGCTTCCATGCGCTGAGGGCTGTGCACACAAATTAGAATGTAGGTAGTCGAACCAAAATAAGAAATATTTGTTTTATGTGTAAATACAGGAGTTCAATATACAGCCTAGGATATTTACAATCACCTCATATTGGCACCATTCACAAATCAAAACAGTGATGGCTGAAGAATGTCGTGCTGCGTCTTTCGAGAAATATTGTGGGTTGATTCTCTTTTGTGAGGAGTGTGCAACGCAGAGGAAGTGGGTCGTAACGGTCTGTTGGTATTCGCCGAAAAGGTGCTTAAAGCTACAAATTAAAGCTCCTCAGAAATGCAGCCCCACAGGGACCAAAAATTATCCCGGGAAGATAAGGCTGTATTTTGTACAACGTGGTGTTTATTACTGGTTGAACCGTCCAATAATGGCGGCATCGGCCATACGGAGTGTTTAAATATATGGCTCCTGGTCCGGTGATAAATCCAAGCACCATCGCCTTGTTGATTCAGTCAGTCTACTAAGTGAGCTAACAGCCTGTTGCGCGATGGTAGAGAAGAAAGGAGACCTATATTGACACAACTCCAAACGTGGAAACGTTAAATCTGCAAATGAGTTTTGCGTTAATTGCAAGAATGGAAGTTTCATGCTACGTTAGGGGAAATATAAGCTTTGCTGTGAATGAATCACGTTCCTTGAAGACAATGTTGTCTTTTCAATGCAATTAGTCTCTTACATCAAAATTCCTCACCCCATGTGTCAGGTTCTAGATCGCACAACTTGAGCAGTTTTCTTGAACTTCGCCATAAAGTAAATGTGAACATTTATCTCAAGTCCTTTGTGGCTTTGTTTTTCTTCACCAATATCACGAGTGGTGAAAAAATAGTGGTAACAAGACGATGACGATATTAATTGGTAAACAGTGCTTTACAAAGAAATGATGTCAAAGTGCGGCGTGTTTGGCTTCTCTTGTCTCTTTCTGAATGCAGGAAAAAGAGAACAAAAGACATTTGTGAAATGGTCGCCACATCGGTCAAGAAGTTGACGGAACTCTGGGTAGAAATAGGGATAAGCCACGAGCGAATGATCAGCCGTCTAGATGCAACTCAGGAGCTCATCGCCAACTTATCGGACCAAATGTTCTTGGGAGAAGGCCAAAGAGCTGTCAGTGGAGCTCTCAATTCCCAGCCCTGCGGTAAGTTCCTAGATACTTTTCCTGTGTCATAGAGGAACATTACATATGAATATAATATAGGCTAGTGAAGCATCCATTCTTATGTCGATTTTAATTCCTGCGGCGTAAAGAGTCTTCATTGCTAGTGGGAAAAATGAAGGCCCGTCTTTTACTGTCTATGTGATGCCCGAACTGCAGCACCAGCCTCATAAGGGTAAGATCATGGATTTCACAACACTTCTTTGTACGCGGCCTGTTTTTTTGCTGACAAAAGAGGGCAAGCTTTTTTGGTTGAGAGTTTGCATCAGTTGGAATAAAATAAAATAATGAATGAATAAACTAGTAAAGGAATGTTTAATTTCACAGGATCGCCCGAAGCGCTATTGGGGCACAGGGAAGAAAGGCAACGTCCCATGAATAAGATAAATATCGACCTCGCATGCCAGCTTCTACGACAAAGAACCACATTGCCATACATCTAGAAAATATTTTGTTTTCTCAACCGAATGTGGGGGGCTTTGAGAACGTTGCACTTCTCTCAAGGGTGCCCATTCAAAACATTTGTATGTCTGCTGAATAATTTTGGTAAAAAATGTGGGATAATTTCGAAGCATAAGAATGGGATCGTGGAATGTTTTCTTCCATTATAACACAGCAGAACGTGTTTGTTGTCACTCAATTGAACAGGAACTTATAGAAACCACCTTGCGCAGGATTCCAGCATTGCCTGAGGCATGCGATGTCTTGTTTTTTCGAAGAATGCCTCTTTCACTGAAACGTTTACACGCTCCTATACGATTTTCCGCCGGTCCCTTTGCTAACCAAAGCAAATACTACTTTCTCGACTCTTTTAAAGCATGTGCATCTATCTATTTCACTCATATGTGAACATTGGAGCACTCAAGAACTGACTGCATTGCATTTCTCGTGAACCTCGTAATGGAGCATAGTGCCACTTCGATGCGCTGAGGGCTGTGCGCACAATTTAGAATGTAGGTAGTTGAACCAAAATAAGAAATATTCGTTTTATGTGTAAATACAGGAGTTAAATATACGGCCTCGGATATTTACAATCACCTCATATTGGCACAATTCACAAATCAATTACAGTGATGGCTGAAGAATGTCGTGCTGTTTCTTTCGAAAAATATCGTGGGGTGATCCTCTTTTGTGAGGAATGTGCAACACAGAGAAATTGGAATGTAACGATCCGTTCGTATTCGCCGAAAAGGTGCCGAATAAAGTGCACCTAAAATCCAAGTACGCGGGTGTTTTCGCATTTCGCGCCCATAGAAATGAGGCTGCCGAGGCCGGGATTTAAGTGATCCCGCGAGTTTGGGCAACTGTAGTTGAAGCCTAAATTGGTTCTCTAAAATTACCTTACCTAAACCCCATTGGATTCGTTTATGATCATAGGAAGTGCTTGGTTCAGAATTATTAATCTGTGTTATGTATAATTTCTCCGTGTGAACGCCTCCCACTCCCAGCAGTCGGCCTTTGGCACAGTAGCAGAAGCAATTTGTAGCATAAGGTTATGAATGCCGACTCATCTAATTTGCTATCAGGTCCTACATGATTATTTCATATTTAACCACCCTGGGGCTCCCATATGTGTGTAATATGGCTGTGCGTTTAATGGATGTATTTCTTGTGAAGTTACTTGGATCATTTGTTGCTATAAGCACACCTCTTTGGTTGTCACGTGTAGAGTTGAAAAAGAAATTACCATATTTTCTCGATTGTAACGAGCCTTTGATTATAATATGCACCTTAGTTTTCAGACTGGAATTGAAGGTGTAGTGTGCTCTTGATTGTAACGTGCACACACTTTCATATACTATAAAGAATGAGATGTAATACCCTTATATTGTTCCCTCACATTAGAATTTCATGGTGAGAGAGAAGTTGCGAGTTGTTTGCACTCAAAACACGGACATCTTTCCTGAGACGTCACACGAGTCTCGCAGTGTTTGGCCTGCTGCTGAAGGCCAGAGCAATGCAGCAAAACGTCCCTGCAGTACCTGGCAAGCTTAGCGCATTGTCGTATAAAAGGTATAAGGAAAGGTATAAGGCTTTGCTCAAACCATGTTTCTAATGCCGCCTAAATTTTTCAATGTGAATCTAGTCTATACTTTCACGAACCGTGACTGAATACTAAGGATAAAACAAACAAATAAAAAAATACTATTCCTTGAAATGCTATTCCTTTAAAAATATTCCTTCGTCTCATCAACTACTCGACTGTGATAATTACAGCTCAAGGTAATGAAACCTTTAAAGAATATACTACCAAGTGGATCTTTTGAATGCATGTCCTTTATTGTTGGCATAGGTCGCATGATTTTTAAAAAAAAATTTTCCTTCTGCAGTGTGCACCTGCCAGCTGCCATGTCCATGCAAAATGACAACACCGCACTGGGATATAGGCACACCTCAACAATGCCATGAGCAAAGAGCCGTTACACTGTGGCATCCATTGTGCTCCACAATGTGGCAAAGAGGCGGAATACTGTGGCATCCATTGTGCTCCGCAATGTAGCAAAGAGGCGGAATACTGTGGCATCCATTGAGCTCCGCAATGTAGCAAAGCGCCGGAATACTGTGGCATCCATGCGGTTCATCGAGGAAAACAGGCACTTTGACCTGATAAAGTCTGGGTTCAAGTACGTGACATGGTCATATTAGACGCAGTGAGAAGCCCACCAGACCACACAGCCACATATCAGGCCACTCGTATAGAACTGTCAAGGAAAATGGCCCACACCAACAACCCTGCACCGAAGCAGGCATCGTGCCAACCAGATAGTGGTGGCATGAACAGTGGATATCCTGGCACAATCCAAGCTGTGAATCCAAACCATGCATTCAGATTATTCGGTCAGAGCAATAAAGATCGTTCCGACTTTTCTATTGATAACGTTGACAAATCCCTGCTTCAGCCAGAAAAGGGCTAGCGTCGGGGACAAGGTCCACTTTGATGCCCTGCCAAATCCAAAGCCGACCTACTACGCACAGAAGTGGTGGGCCACCAATGTCAAAAAAGTGCAGTGTGCTCAACTTGCCTAGGCCAATGACAGCGGAGACAAGGCTTTTCTTTCCGACAACGATATCGCCAAGATCCTACTTGACCCAAAGGAGTTGTCTGTGTGGAGGAAGCTATCTGGCATCAAAGGCACATTCTTCCCAACCTCTGAATACAGGTCTCCTATCCAGCTATGAGCAGAACGTCATGGTTCAAGTCATACTGCAATGGAAAAAAGGCCCGATGGTTCGGTGAGCTGTGAGAGAACTGCACTCTCCAAGACACAGTGGACAACTTTGTAGATGCAATCGAAGCATAACGCGACATGTAGGTAGCGATGCTCGTGGACAGGTGAATGGCCTCAGCACTGCCTCATGGAGCAGAGCGAAAGCGCGTTTTACAATGCTCTCACTCTCGCCATGAGTGATAAAACCTTCTTCGCCAATAAAACAAATAGGCAAAAAATTTTGTGAGAATTCTTTTACGTCTAAATTTTATAGTTTTACGACATGCAGAGTAAACTATATGCCCTGCGACATTCTTACACTCATCTCATGTATTTTCGCCTAAAGATGGTCATCATGTGGCTGTGGTGATGCTGTCTCCTGGGTTCACAATGTTGCCTTGTAGCAAGAGTGATATGTCATCTTCCCATCACTTTGAATGAGGTTGTTTATTCATCTTGCAATGCTTGTTTCAAGCAGCAACATAGCTAATCCACGGCACACATGCCTGCACTGCAACAATACTTAATTGTTCACTGCATTACGATGCAGATTTCACCCAGAGCGGACAAGCCATTGTGTGGTAAGGGCGCATGTGAGGACAGCACCTACACTATCTCGAATTACATTATTTTCATTTTGCGGCAAGTGGGCAGGGATAGAAGGGGGGGGGGGAAATGCAGAGCTAGTGTCAGTAGCTGGTTGTACTGAAGTGTTCATTTGCAACTACTACAATGTGTACTGTTTCAGTTTTTGGAGCGCATCCGTTAGGCATCCGTTCCTGCATGTAGTGTCAGCGTAACCGAGCGAACGAGCACAGCAAAAAAGGAAAGAGCGAACGTGGAGCGCAGCGGGGTTGAAAGACTGCTTGAGCGAAGACAGCGCAAAGAGGAAAGCAGAGGAAGAGAGTATGGCAAAAGGGTGAGGGGGAAAGCGGAGTGCCGCACACAAACGAAGCACTGGCGTGTGCTTCCGACCCACTGTGCATGCACAACTTGGCCTGCGCCGCCGCCGCTAGAGATTGCGGTTCGCACGAGCCATGCGTTCCCATGTTCCCGCTGTCTCTAAAGCAGTGAGGGATGCAACTGGTGCAAATGCTTCCTCTGCCGCTGCTGCTGTACGAGCTGCCCGAGCAGAGGATATATGCCACTGCCGAGAGAGGGTGATGGTTCCTAGTTTGACTTTCGGCAATGGGGTCCTGTGCATGAGATCAGAGGATCGAGCAAGGTTGGAAATTAAGCAGTGCGGAGTAGGTAGGCTTGCTTTGGGAGCACACAGAAATACACCAAATCGGGGGGTACAGGGTGACATGGGATGGACATCATTCGAGGGCAGGGAAGCTAGCAGCAAAATAGAATTTGAGGAGCGATTGAGAGAAATTGCAGAAAAGCGGTGGGCAAGGAGAGTTTTGAGTTATTTGTACATGAGGAGTGTTGACACAAAATGGAGGAAGCTGACCAGAAAATTGTCAATCAAATATTTGCACTGCAGGAGGGGTGCAAATGAGGAAACAGAACGTTAAGAAAAAGGGTAAAGAAATAGAGAGGGGTCTATGGAAAACAGGGATGCAGATGAAATCAGCACAGTGCTTATTAATTTCATTTGTAATAGAATTTGCAAGTGCATCTGCACTCGTGGTAAGCTTCATTGCATAGCAATTTTTTGTAGTAATATGGTTCACAACGTTGCAAATTCACATCACTGTGAATCTTACTAAAGCACATTCGCCATTCTGGAACAATTATTCACCTTGAATGCAGGAGCACAATGCCAATTCATACACATGCTGTTTATGAACTGATTCGTTGTTCATTAGTGCACAGGTACTTACTCTGAATTGGAGGGCTGAAGTTGACATGAAAGCAAAAATTTTATTAAGGGGACAAGAGGTTGCCAAGATATTTACGGCACAGCTTCTTTTTTTCCACGCACCTGTTCTGCTTGATGCTTCCATTGAAGTGTTTCAAGCCTGTTTGAGCCAGCACATGGTATATATAAAAAGCAGACACCGATTGAGCTTGGAAACATCACCTATGCTCTGTGCAGTAAGCTGTGCACAGAAGTTCCTGCCAGTCTATAGCATAAAAATATAGCACAACCAGACAAAAGGAAAAGTGTGGGCGGCAGCAATACTAAGTGTTAAATGGTGCTTTATCCTTTCCCTTGTGTTTTCTGTTTTAGTACTTATTTTTATTATGCTTGCTGCACAATAACCGCACGAGTGTTGCACTTGCACTTGTTGGTATCAGATCCCATGGTTGTTCCTAACAGAACAGAATGAAAAACGAATAAGGGCTCGGAGGTATGGAGTGACCTTGCTTGTAGTCTCATGGTGTTACTGCATGAAAACGCCATGAGCCTCCACACCAACTAGGAAGGGAGGTTTGTTACAATTGCTTCTGAACTGTATTGCCACCAGTGCTATCAATGACAACTTTTGAGAGGCAGAAGGCTTGCACCCAGCAAAGGCTAAGGAGAAAGCATTCAAGATGTGCGAAGAAGTGGGTTTTTTGAAGCTGGCAGCATCACCAAAGGGGATTTGCCTGTCTGCCCTCTTTATGGATGCACAGAAGGGATTCCCCCTTTGAGGGGATTGTTTCAGAGGTTGCTACCTTGCAACAGTGTTATGTGTTTAGTAGCAGAGAAGCTTGTCTTTGCCCACTCTCTGCAATCTGTTCCTTTTGTTTTGGGACGCATTGTGCTTTCTATGCATGCATGCATTTTCAGCTCGTAGACTTCTACAGCCGAACCGGTAACAACGAACCCACATATAAAAATTATTGTGTATATAAAACAGCAGTAAAATCCCCTTGAAAGTTTCTGTATAAAATATTTATTTTATATATCGAATTACTTATATATCAAACTTTTTTGTGATCACCTTCAGATTCCATATATCCGGGTTCGACTGTATTACCCCTTACCTCAAGCTGGTCCTCGCTGATGTCACCCAAGAAGGCATCGGGGAGTATGGCGATGCACACTTGCAAAAACACTGTTGATACCAGTTTCATGGAGCTGCTGTTTTTTTGTTTTTTAGGTCCACTCCATCCTTGTCAGTTCCAATGAGCAGTTCTTTGTACTAAGACCTGTTACCTTGTTATGACAGAGTGCTGCCTGATTACCTTAGCATGGCGTCTGTATGTCAAAACCTTCTTATGTGTTGATGACTTCCTTCTCTTGTTTCACACTTCACCTGATGAAGCCAGCAAGAGTAAACTGGATGTTAAACAGGCTTACCATTAGTTTCCCCAGCCTCTCCTTCACCAAGGTGCTGCTCATAGATGGCAACACCTGCTGTTCAATAATGGCAGCATCTGCTGAACCTATAACGTTTGATGAAAGATGTTGCTCCAAATTCGTTACATGTGCTACGAGGCCTTGAGGGACACCCTCCTTTATTTACGTCTCCGTCATACTATATGAAGCTTCACTTTGTAAGTGCAGCGATTAACATCTGGTTTTCCAGAGTTATTCCCGTACGACTTGCTGGAAGCTATCTTGAGTGAGTTTCAGAAGCAAAAGACCGCTGCTTGACAAGAAGCACATAAAGCAAAGGTGACTATAACCGCATATGTTACACAAAGTGAAGAAGACCACTGAGTGTACAGGTGTTTCACTTCGTATCCAACAGGCTTGGTTCTCCCTTTGCAAGTGAGTAAACTCAACTTGCCCCGAAGACATGGCCTGTGACAAACTACGTGCCAGATGCTGTGTCTTCTGTAAAACCGGAAGTTGTGCACGAGATTCTGACGTCCTGCGGCAGCTTCTACACTGAGCAAACAGGCTACTGTAAAAACGACTGCCCGTACTAACATGCTAATAAGATTAGCATGAAAATGGGCAGCAATTTGGCTATTAATTGGCCCCAACTGCAGGTGCAAACCACTCTTCCACTATACAAGTGTTGTTCACAGAAACTGGAGCTCTACAAATTCAGATAAGAGCAATGATGTGTGCAAGTGTCTTTAGAGTATAACTACATTCTGCACAAGCAGTGCTACTTGCAGTGCTGGTACCTCATGGCCACAATTCAAGGCTGTGCCAGCATGCAAAGAGGCACTAGTCTGAAATTGTCAACTTATATTATTATATTTATCCTGACCATGTATAATAAGTACAGCTGCAGCGAAAAAAGATGAGCACAAGTGACCGATGACTGGAGCACGGAAATTGCCGTAAGCGGCACTCTTGTTCCCGTGCACAATGGTATCTAAAGTGCCAGATAATTCTTGTAAAGAGCCTGGCACTCGCTTCAGGCGTACTAGGGAAGAACAGCATCACGTACAGCAATTTATGTGCTCGGGTAATCGGTCACTTGTGCTAATCTTTTTCGCTGTAGTTGTACATATCCATATTGTGTGCAAAATGGTTAAATGATGTCAAACATGATAGCCATTATTAATGTGAAATGCAAAAAAGAGCAAAAATAGCTAACAAATTGTAAGGCAAAAAGATGAAGACAAGCAGTGCACAGGATAAGTGATTGACTTTCTTTTATTGAAAAAATGTCAAGAGCGCGAGTACCTCACCAGCAGTGGGTAGTAAACTTTCAAGCTTAGGTGACAGAGGCAAAACTTGACAAAATGCCACAATGACATTCAATTGCAAAACGGCCTTGAACACAAAATACCGACATTATAGCGTACAGAATGAAAGGGCGAGACTCCATCCAAGAACACACTATGGAAGCACATACTTGACATGGTGTAAAAGACACACAACAGGAACATCCCCATAAAAAAAGCTGCAACAAACACAAACGCATAAAACATGTGAGACATGACTTAAAATGCAATGTGCTGATTCCAAAACCAAGAACAAACAATCCAAAAAGGTTTCGCCAAGTTTTACAATGATTAAAATTGTCAAACACTCTCGTCACATCTCACATAATGAACCTGCAGAGCTGAACAGGAAAGAAAGCCCGATAGCAGGGCTGCAGAAAATGGCATTAAATAAACATACCTTGCTTACTAAGGATACCTCTGGTTTAGTTGTGCTCTGATCTTGCATAATAATGGTGTATAAGCTTCTCTTACTTAAAATGGTTTAACAGACAGAAAAAAATGGCCATCACAACAGCTAGCAGGTGTACACAAATTCTACACACAAAAAACCACTGCTTTCTTACTTTATTTTTTATTCTCTACTGCTTTTCATGAGTATTTAAGCAGCTTAACAGTACTGCTGCAAACATCCTACTGCAAAACAAAATTGGGCAAGTTGTGGTTTACACAAAAATTGCAGTTTCACTTGTAATGCGCAACAGTGATTCAGTGAGCTGGTGAAATTTAATGTGCTTATTAAGTAAGCCTGCCTCATACGGTGAGGGACACTAAAGAGAAACAGGAAGTTCAGCTGGAATAAAAGAGGGACCTTCAGGAATGCATGCAGTTTTTGTTGGGTGCAAAAATATGAGTTATTAGCGGAGAAATTCGTAAACGAAGACCCAAATATCTCTTCCTCAATTTCTCTCACCCCAGATTTGGCGCTGAAGCAGTGTCGTCACAGATTGCATTGCTCTCAGCGAATCAGAATGCACCATGATACGTCACCGCTTGCGTAAACGGCCGAGGTGCTGGATGCATCATGGCTGCATGCATGGTCGCTGCGTTTGCGTTCGCCGCGATAGATACCGTTGCTGCCGCTGAACCTTGCAACGAAGAGCTCACCAGGGAAGCAGGACTGCATTTCAGCGATATTCAGTTTAACGGAGCGCGAAATGAACCTCCGTGCTCGAGCGGTAGGTGTTTCCGCGTGCGATGGCGGTGCGCCGCCGGCCGCGCCGGCGGAAAGCAGAGCTTCGTTTTCGTCGACGGAAGGCGAAGCGTCCGGTCCGCCAGGCGACGATGTTCCCGACAGAACAGGCGTAGAAAGTTGCGCACGTACTCGGTATGGTTATTTCGTGGCTTTATTAAATGACATTCATCACTCACCGAGCTGCCAGTTTGCTGCTGCAGGGGCACCTGTGGGGGTTTTGATGAAGGCCGCATTGAGGGAACAGCTGCTCGAGAAAGGACTGGCCTCTGGGGCACGCCAAGATACTTTCCGAATGCAAGATTATACACATAATCCCAGGGCGAGAAATCTAGAGAGCACACCATTGGTTTCTCTGGCTCTCTTGCCGTTTTATCATCTGCAGAGCACTGAGCCATTGCGAACGCCGGGGAGCCGGGGCTCTCCGCGTAACACCACATGAAAGGACACAATCGAGTAAACACTGCCGCTGCCCCTGATCAAGCGCCTTGGGCCATTTATACAGCCTTCAACACTACACACACGAGGGATTTTCTGGCTGTTTCCCGCGAAGTCAACGCTTTTCGAGCCACGCAACACGCAACCAAACACCGTAGAGCGGAACAGGCGCACGCGACAATGCATTGCCCAAAAACGAAACTACGAAACTATCACGGCCGCATGTAACGCCATGCAATTTTTTCTTATTTATTTAATTTTGTGCTAAACTTGTACTTCCTCGCTTGAAACGGTTTAAAAAGTTGGAAAATGCTGTTTATGTACGTTTAAAGTGTATTTCATTTTGCGTTTTATTAACAGCGATAAATCGCTCTCGACCAATCGCGACCGGCCTGCATTTGTAATCTCCGACGTCACGAACGTGTAGTGCGGGAATTTCGAAGGGGCGTCAGCACCTATCCTTCAGTTTTTCGCTATTTTCTTGCTTATTAAACATCTGTTTGCAGTAAGAATGGTATGGCTGTGACCATGAAAGGATAATCTACCATTTAAGCTCAACTTCCGGTTTCTCTTTAGTGTCCCTTTAAAGTGAATACTTGCCGAAGCAAGTGAGTAATCTCCTTTCAAAGTAAAAGAAGTGCGAGTAATATTTGTTTGTGGAAGTTGTGCCTCCTAGTGATGAGGTGAAAAGGCTCGGCTTTTCTTCCCCCTCTTTCATATCCAGATTTAGCCACTGGTCTCTACCAAAAGAACCCTTTAGATTCTTACTGCTGAATTCGTTTGGGTTCTCTCAAATCTATATTTGGGCTACCGGGTTACTGGGCCTCATGCTGTCCTTGAGGAGAACCAGACATCAGCAGCCCCGTCCAGTAAACATGAGAAGCCAAGCACTAGAAGAAAATTAATGAAGAAGAAGCAGACGCACCTGATCATTGTCATTACGTGTAAGAAGAAAATTTAACATAGGACTGCCTCCACAAGTGGGAAGGTGACGTGCCAGAACCTGAAGGCATGAATACCAGCTCTATATACAGTATACAGATATTGAGCAGGTGTTAGCCAATCATGGCACCTGTTGGCTAGATTGCGCTCTCCAGGATCAGCATTCGCCGTGGCTATAGCTTCAGCAGTGTGGCTGTAATAAACAACTGTGGACTGCCAGTCTTTTGGTTGCAAGTTCGAATCCTCATGGCACAATGAGAATTTTTTTGTTTGCAATTTTTTCGAAAGAAATTTAGAAACTCCAGCGACAACACCAGTAGACATGTTGTTCTGCTAGTGCTCCATTACTGTTGTGCTACTGTTACTAATCTCAAATGAGGTCAAGGAGCAAGAATTTACCCCAGAGCAAAAATAAGGCTGAACAGCTGTATCTAGTATAATTTTGCCTATGCAGCTTTATACAACCCTGTGCATGAGTGGCAGATAAAAAAAATGTTGAGCTTTTGATATTGGTTAATGAGAAAATGCACTTGTTTTGGCCTAACTGGTACATACATAGTGCACGTACATGAACTTGGTATACTTTATTAGCAACTGTTAAGTCACCTTGCCTCTGCAGAAAATCAGTCCTGCAATCAAGTGTGCTGGTCTGTGCTTTACATGCATTTCCGCCTGTGCAGTTGGTAGAGGTCTTTGGCTGTTTACTGCCACGTCATATTTCAAACTTCTGGTTGGATAAGAATGCTTTGACAACACTGGCACCCCTAATAGCTTGGTAGGCTTCACGAATGGCCATCAGTACTGCTTCGTTGCAAACTATGTTGAACATCCTTCTTGGCTTAACTGACTAGGATCCCGAGTATCTTTCCTCCCCAGCGACTGGTATTGGCGATGCTTTGATGTAGAAAGAGGCTATTGTCGCACATGTCAAAGTTGGGTCAGAAACCAATCTGGCGCAGGTGGAAATAGCCTTGTCTTTTTCATATGGTAGTTCAGCCCCCCTCACGAGTCACACTCGTTGAAACAATTTGCATGCTGTTGATGTGAGTGAGATTGGCCAAAGGTCGGCTATGGGGTCTGGTTTCTTGCCTGGTTTCGGTAGTGGCACCACTACCGAGTGTTTCCACTCTGTGGGGAATTGACCAATATTCTAAATTTCATTGATTACAAGTAGTAGTGCTTGCTTTCTCATTTCGGGAAGATTCCTCAACATCTGCCAAGTGACTCGATCTTTGCCAGGTGCGTTTCAAGTGTCGACATACTCGGGAGCAGCGATAGGTTCTGCCATATAAGTTCGGTAATGGTTGGTCGCTTTGAGGAAGATGGGGAAAATGTCTGCTGCTTGTTGCTCAAGTTCCTCAGACGTGCAATGAAGATCGAGCAGTGTTTCAATAGTATATAAGCTTTTGGTGCATCCTGTTATAGCTGAGAATGTGTGCCACAGTCCATCCACTGGCCTGTGGAGTTGCTTAGCATTAAATCTCGTCTGCTCAGTCTTGTGCAGCACATTAATCAGGGCTTGTTGCGTGCGGCCACAATTTAACTATGTGGTATGCAGGTTGGCTTGCTCACCCCAAAGTTGCAGCAGGTACTTGTCGGGGCTTGCTGTGCCCCTAGTTCGCATGTCGCTCCTCGCACTGTGTAAAGAATATGTGTTGCTAGCGATTCTTCAACACCTTCACATTCTGCAGGCTCAAGTGCGTCACGGAAAAGCTCCCAGCCTGTAACTGTGACTTTGTGAATGTGGCACATTCTCACCCAGACATCAATCGTTATCTAGATAAGATAACGATCGCTGCCTCTTGGGTCAGAGTCACACTAACACTCTGGACGAAGGCCGCAGTCACCCAGGTAAGGTCAGTGTACTGTCCTTCTGGTTTGAGTGGCGGGTGTGGCAGTTGGGATAGTTGGTGTCGTTTGCTAATATAAGATCTGTGGTGTCTGATTAGTCAAGGTAGCATCCACTTGGTCATGCATCTTCGTATCCCCAATGTGTGTGATGTGCATAAAAGTCACCTCCACTTAGTATTCTGTGTTGTGGAAAGCGAATTTGCAGATGTCGAAGCCAAGTGAACTCACCTCGAGTGCAGTGGTTGGTTTTAGGACAGAGGTAGACCGATTCCAAAATGGCTTCTTTCCACTGCCTTAGCCTGCAGCACACTGCCACAACTTTCTGACAAGAGGTGCAGTACAGAATAATGTTCAGTTATATATGCAGAGCGTCTGCACAAACAAGGATGGCTATCATAAGCCTGCCCAAATTGGTGCCACTACTCCCAGTTCCTGATGCTTTATAGTCACTTGGAGTTAGCTGTTGTACCCTTGTATGTTTGGCGTTCTGCCTCAGTTTTCATGGAGCAGCAGGACGACGGGTTGGCTCTTTTGCCGCAATAGCCGACCTAATTCGGTCGCACTACCGCTCAACGAAAAATCTTAGGAGTAACGTTAAGAGACAGGAAGAGAGCGGTGTGGATCAGAGAACAAACGGGGGTAGACGATATTCTAGTTGACATTAAGCGGAAGAAATGGAGCTGGGCAGGCCATGTAATGCGTAGGATGGATAACCGGTGGACCATTAGGGTTACAGAATGGATACCAAGAGAAGGGAAGCACAGTCGAGGACGGCAGAAAGTCAGGTGGGATGATGAGGTTAGGAAATTTGCAGGCGCAAGTTGGAATACGCTAGCGCAAGACAGGGGTAATTGGAGACCGCAGGGAGAGGCCTTCGTCCTGCAGTGGACATAAATATAGGCTGATGATGATATGATGGTGATGATGATGATGACCGCTCAAGCTGTAGCTTCCGTTGCACACGGTCTGAAGTAGCGGCCGCATGGAACGATTGAAGGAAGCTAGCAGTAGGGGCTTGTTGGGGTTGTGGATTTCGCAGTCTTTCAAAATCTCACAAAAATTTCTTGAGCAAAGAGGACTACGATTATTATGTGAGAATTTGGAGGAGCTTGCCATGCTGGTACATGTACACTGCCACCGTCTGTTGTTGCTGCTGGCATTGCTACTAGTGTTGAATGTGAAGAACGTGCTGTTGAATGCGAAGTTTTAGCTATTTTGCCTTATTCTATGACAACCTGTTCGAGCCTGGCACACAAAAGTGACATGGCTTCTTTAATGGTCATTTCCTTGTGCACAATTTGACTCCAGGGAGCCCAGCCCTCCGTGGATGGTAGCTGTTGGCAGTGTTTCACTTTTTGGGGGCACCGAATAAGCAGACTTGCAGGCACTGCCTGATTTCCCCACCTCCTCTGGCTTTCTTCTGCAGCTTGTGGTCCACTAAGAATCTTCCCATGCTGGTCATCTTCAAGCGCAAGGAGTTGAGCAGCGAGCAGCTTGTCCAGCTGCTCCGTTTGACACAGTATGTCAGCTACGGTCTATCTTAGTTCTTTGACAGATTCCGTCATCGTTTCAGTGCGACGTTTCAATGTACTGCGGTGGCCACGTTTCCATTTTGATTATCTAGGCATCGCTTGCATATAGCTCTCCATTGTTGTTGCAAAGGTTTGCAAAGGATTCCGCAGCATAATCACTTGACTCTTGTCCGGCGTATTCGCATTTGTGGAAGCTGGAGAACGGCTTTTCTGTGATCAACTACACGGCCGCTGCTTCGTGTGCTTCTTCAGTTGTTTTTTTGCGACAAACCTTTTCGGGGCATTTTTTGTCCGTTGCAAGGTGTCCATCTTCACTGTAAACACACAACGAGGAGCCATGGTGGGGCAGTCTTCTGGTTCGTGTTCCGCGCTCCACTTTGTGCAGACAGGTGGGCGCATGCTTGTTTATAACTAGTACCATGGCATCTAAAGCACACAAACATTCTGGGTACATACGGTGACACACGCGTCAGTAAAGCAAGCATTGCGATTAGGCTCTCGCTCACTGGGGATGCTGCTAGTATCGTGGCTCCTTCCGAGTTCAATGTTTTTACTAGTGATTCAGCCGTTCTACTTGCATATTAGGCACTACGCCTCCAGACATGCCTTTGCTGGTACGCATTGACTTCAAGAGAATTATACAAACAAATACAATCAAAGTTGTAAGAGTTGGCGCATGCAAATAGCTCGTTGCCGGTTGTAAGTGGTTATGTTAAGTGTTGGAAGATTCATTAGGTCAGGTTGGGCTGCGTGAGCTGCAATCATCATGTAGAGTCTGTAAAAAAATATGTTCGACATGGCCTGCCTGGCTCTTGGCAGTAGAGAGAGCATGTATTCTTCTAGCTTTCATTGTTCTTGCAGGTTGGTTTGACATCCAGAGGCCTTTGTCTAATGCAGTTGGGTTGCATGCAGACCAGCTGGCTTGAACGCCATGCAGAACAATGTTGTCTTTGTGCTGGGGAGGATCTTTTGCACGTCTGTTTTTTGCTGTTACTGTAGACATCATGCGCCACTGTCACCCCCCTTGCACCAGGGTATGTCGTTGACTTTCATTGGCCTTGGCATGGTGCTCTCTGAAGTCTGATTGATTTGCAAAATTCAAGCAATATTTCATGCACTGATCACACACAAGCCATTGTTCTCCACTCAGTTCTAGGCATTGTCACACAGCATTGAAAGTGCGCAAAGCAAATGGAAAACAAGATAGTGTGCCCAATTGATCTAATGTTAGAGTTACTGTACATGCTCCTGGCGGAAGCACACTTGCATAGAGATTTGCCATCTTGTACTTGAAGCATAACTACGAAGGAAAGCCATTCGCCCTACTTGCAAGAGCTAGAATGAGTGCAACACCAGCAACAAGTGCATGTCCGCCCAACTTTTTCTGGGGCACTTGACGATTACCTGATTACAACATAAACACATTTGAATAATTGTGCCAGGGGTAGCTTTTCTTAGAAAACCTTGCTGTAGAGAGTACACTAAGGGCACCTAACAAAACTTGTATTAAACATGAATGAGAGAGGAAAAGCTTTTGTCAAATATTCCATAGAAATGACAGTACCAAGTTCAGAAACACTTATGTGTACACTCGTCCACACACAGAAGCTGCCAAGCTGTGGTGATGCAGTGCAGGGCGCGCTGTTATCAACATATTTATCTGCACTAGCCTCTTCATCCGTGCCTTAGTGACAGCTTCCTCGCATTGCATGAGTTTTGCCACGTGACCGCACTCGGCAAATAAAGGACCGAGCGACACATAAAATACCGATATACACTTGCTGCCTTTGGAAAAAGTAACTATGGCCAATTCTGCCTTGCAGACAAGCCACCCGCTTTGTTGCAGCACATCAAAATACGATACAAGGCGGCGCTGTATGCGCTCGACTGCAGCCAGCACTCAATAGCATGTATAGCGCCACTTTGACCAGTCGGTGACGACAGTACTTTGCAGTGCAGGGCATGTGGGGATGACGAGGACATTGAACAAATTGTGCTCCGATGTGATGTCTTGTGCCCTCGTCAACCAGAAGGCACCACACTTCCCGATGCATTTGGTTTTGTGGAAGCGCGAAATGGCTGCTACACAAACGTGCACCCTCTGTCGGCAATTTCCTTCACGAGGGCCAGGCTTCTGAAGTGGCGGCCAGTGGGACAGTGAACAAGGCGCATGCGCATTGTTCATAGAACTGTGAAAAAAAAACTGATGCAGTTTTTTTTAAACTTTTTGTGCCCACTCGATACAAAGCGAAAGGCCACAACGATCATCACAATGGCACCTTGTACAGGCATTCCTTCATAAACAAAGTCAACATGAACATTGCGTAACTTAGATTAACGGCTGATATGGGTGTGTGGGCCCCCTTAGGAAAGTGGTTGGATTTTTGTTGTAGCAACAACAAAATATAGCTACATTGCCTAATACCAATCCATAAGGAGGAATTCTGCTCTTTTTCTGTTGCCTTCTAGATGAATTGCTGTAAAATATTGGCATCTGGAGTTGCCAATTAAGGCACTTCCAGAAAAATACTTAAATTGGTGGCTCAGTTTTTCGCAAGAGCTAAACAGTAATAATAAATGTGTTAAATAAATCGTGTGTGTGACGTGAACGCTTTTGTCAAGACTGCAAGTACGTGGCACATCGATATATTTGCCAGCAAGTTGTTTTAGAATGAATGGGCCCACAGTCTGGAGAGCAAATACATGATATGCCGGGACTTTTTTTTGTCTACATATGTACAAAAAAGTGCGGCATTAATGTGTCCTGTACATGGCGTCTGTTTCAAATGAAAGCCTAAAATTATAAGAGTAATGAATATTCGTATTACGTTACTTAATTTAACTATAATTTAGGTTTCGGTTTTGAAATCGAAACCTGATACGCGCCGCAAATAACCAATCAGCATCATCGCTTCGCCACGATTGCACGCGCTTTGGTCGGAACCTGGGTCCACGCGTCCCGTGCCGTAATCGCCTTAGTGTTCGAACGCCATCATTTCAGAGCTGTGTGCACAGCCGAGAGCAGCCGTCATCTCTTCATTGGTAAGCTGCCCTTTGATTTCACGCGACTCGCGTATTTACAAGTGGTGTAGCTGTTAGCGGTATGCGTTTTATTTTTACTCCTCCATGAGCGCCATCGTCCAGGACGTTGTGCTGTTTGCGCAAAACTTCATTTTATGGAATCAGTGATCGATTGCCGACGCCACTATAAGTATGATACAGATGATCGCCTTTGCCCTAAATTTATATATCTAGATGACGTTAATTAGTGAGCGTAATTGTTCGCGATCGTATATAAACTACCGGCGAATATGCGTGACTTCGTGGTGTCTCGGACGCCGAGGCCTTAGTGTGCGTTCGCCGTTAAAGCGTAAAATGTCCGCAGAAACGTTTTAGTCGCTATTAGACGTGGCATCAATGCTCGGAAGGGTTTTCGAAGGAAGCCCAAGACGTGTGGCGCTAAATCGTCACCGCGTTGGGGAAAAAAATATCCCAATATTGCTTGGTTAGCGTAACACTCGAACGCGTTCCTCTAAAGATGGCGTACGCGCTTTTGAGCCCGAGAGCGAATTCTTTCTCGTAGTTGCCCGACCCTTGCGCGCATGCGCGAGAGAAAGCTGGAGACCAAAATAGTATATTCTGTCTTTTTTCATCTTGCGCGATAGGTACTCGCGATCTCCATCGAGGCCTTAGTGCAAACTCGACCCATTGCTATCGAGAAATTGGACCGTGCTTTGCGCAGACGCAGAACAGTTATCCAATATATAGGCATCTTAATTAGCATTTAGATGCACATTTTCTGGGGAAATAAAAAAGCGCGTGGACGCCTGCATTATATAGTAGGGCAACTGTAAATAATAAATTATGGTGTATTTACGTGCCAAAACCACGATCTGATTGAGGCACGCCGTAGTGGAATAATTTGGACCACCTGGGGTTCTTTAATAAAGTGCACCTAAAATCCAAGTACTCGGGTGTTTTCGCATTTCGCGCCCATAGAAATGAGGATGCCGAGACCGGGATTTAAATTATCCCGCGAGTTTGGGCAAGTGTAGTTGAAACCTAAATTGGTTCTCTAAAATTACCTTACCTAAACCCCATTGGATTCGTTTAGGATCATAGGAAGTGCTTGGTTCAGAATTATTTGTCTGTGATGTTATGTATAGCTTCTCTGTGTGAACGCCTCCCACTCCCAGCAGTCGGCCTTTGGGGCTTTTCACTAAGACATATCCCAATTTGTAGCAGAATGTTATGAATGCCGACTCATCTAATTTGCTATCAGGTCCTACATGATTATTTCATATTATCCGCCCTGGGGCTCCCATGTCTGTGTAATATGGCTGTGCGTTAAATGGATGTATTTCTTGTGAATTTGCTTGGATCATTTGTTGCATTAAGCACACCTCTTTGTTTGCGACATGTAGAGTTGAAAAAAGGAATTACCATATTTACTCGATTGTAACGAGCCTTTAATATAATATGCACCTTAGTTTTCAGACTGGAATTGAAGGTGTAGTGTGCTCTTGATTGTAACGTGCACACACTTTCATATACTATAAAGAACGAGAAGTAATACCCTTATATTGTTCCCTCACAATAGAATTTCATGGTAAGAGAGAAGTAGCAATTTCTTTGGACTCAAAACACAGACATCTTTCCTGAGACGCCACACGAGTCTCGCAGTGTTTGACCTGCTGCTGAAGGCCAGGGCAATGCAGCAAAACGTCCCTGCAGTACCTGGCAAGGTTAGCGCATTGTCGTATAAAAGGTATAAGGAAAGGTTTGCTCAGGGGAAAGGCTTTGTTCCAACCGTGTTTCTAATGCTGCCTAAATTTTACAAAGTCAATCTAGTCGATACTTTCACGAACTGTGACTGAATACCAAGGATAAAACAAATTAAAAAAATACTATGCCTTGAAATGCTATTCCTTTAAAAAATATTCCTTTGTCTCATCAACTACTCGACTGTGATAATTACAGCTCAAGGTAATGAAACCTTTAAAGAATATACTACCAAGTGGATCTTTTGAATGCATGTCCTTTATTGTCATAGGTTGCATGATTGTAAAAAATTGTTCCTTCTGCAGTGCGCACGTGCCAGCTGCCATGTCCACGCAAGATGACGACACCGCACTGGGATATAGGCACACCTCAACAATGCCATGAGCAAAGAGCCGTTACACTGTGGCATCCATTGTGCTCCGCTATGTAGCAAAGACGCGGAATACTGTGGCATCCATTGTGCTCCGCAATGTAGCAAAGAGGCGGAATACTGTGGCATCCATTGAGCTCTGCAATGTAGCAAAGAGCCGGATTATTGTGGCATCCATGCGATTCATCGGGGAAAACAGGCACTTTGACCTGATAAAGTCTGGGTTCAAGTACGTGACATCGTCATAATAGACGCAGTGAGAAGCCCACCAGGCCACACAGCCACGTATCAGGCCACTCGTATAGAACTGTCAAGAAAAATGGCCCACACCAACAACCCTGCACCGAAGCAGGCAGCGTGCCAACCAGATAGTGGTGGCATGACCAGTGGATATCCTGGCACAATCCAAGCTGTGAATCCAAGCCATGCATTGATTATTCGGTCAGACCAATAAAGATTGTGCCGTCTTTTCTATTGATAACGTCGACAAATCCCTGCTTCAGCCAGAGAAGAGCTAGGGTCGGGGACAAGGTCCACTTTGATGCCCTGCTAAATCCAAAGCCGACTAACTACGCACTGAAGTTGTGGGCCACCTAGTGTCAAAAAAGTGCAGTGTGCTGAACTTGCCTAGGCCAATGACAGCGGAGACTAGGCTTTTCTTTCCGACAACGATATCGCCAAGATCCTACTTGACCCAAAGGAGTTGTCTGCGCGGAAGAAGCTATCTGGCATCAAAGGCACATTCTTCCCAAACTCTGAATACGGGTCTCCTATCCAGCTATGAGCAGAACGTCATGGTCCAAGTCGTACTGCAACGGAAAAAAGGCCAGATGGTTCGGTGAGCTGTGCAAGAACTGCACTCCAAGACACAGTGGACAACTTTGTAGATGCAATTGAAGCGTAACGCGACATGTAGGTAGCGATGCTCATGGACAGGTGAATGGCCTCAGCACTGCCTCGTGGAGCAGAGCGAAAGCGCGTTTAACAACGCCCTCTCTCTCGTCATGAGTGATAAAACCTTCTCGCCAATAAAACAAATTATGGGCAAAAAATTTTGTGAGAACTCTTTTACGTCTAAATTTTATAATTTTACGACATGCAGAGTAAACCATATGCCCTGCGACATTCTTACACTTGTCTCATGTATTTTCCCCTAAAGAGGGTCGTGGCTGTGGTGACGCTGTCTCCTGGGTTCACAATGTTGCCTTGTAGCAAGAGCGATATGTCATCTTCCCATCACTTTGAATGAGAGTGTTTATTCATCTTGCTAATGCTTGTTTGAAGGAGCAGCATAGCTAATCCATGGCACACATGCCCGCACTGCAACAATACTGAATTGTTCACTGCATTACGAAGTAAGATTTCACCCAGAGCGGACAAGCCATTGTGTGGTAAGGACGCATGTGCAGACGGCACCTACACTATCTCGAATGACATTTTTTTCATTTTGTGCCAAGTGGGCAGGGATAGAAGGGGGGAAATGCAGAGCTAATGTCGGTAGCTGGTTGTACTGAAGTGTTCATTTGCAACTACTACAATGTGTACTGCTTCAGTTTTTGGAGCGCATCCCTTAGGCGCCCGTTCCTGCATTGCACGTCAGCGTAACCGAGTGTACGAGCACAGCGAAAGAGGAAAGAGCGAACGCGGAGCGCAGCGGGGGATGAAAGACGGCTTGAGCGAAGACAGCCCAAACAGGAAAGCGGGGAAGAGAGTATGGCGAAAGGGTGAGGGGGAAAGCGGAGTGCCGCACGCAAACGAAGCGCTGGCGTGGGCTTCCGACCCACTGCGCATGCGCTGCTTGGCCTGCGCCGCCGCCGCTAGAGAATGCGCTTCGCAGGAGCCACGCGTTCCCATGTTTCCGCTGTTTTTCTAAAACAAAGGGATGCAACCGGTGGAAATGCTTCGTCTGCCGCTGCTGCTATACGAGCTGCACGAGCAGAGGCTGCGAAACGGCTGCTACACAAACGTGCACCCTCTGTTGGCGACTTCAATCACGAGGGCCATGCTTCTGAAGTGGTGGTCAGTGGGACAGTGAACAAGGCGCATGCGCATTGTTCATAGAACTGATGCAGTTTTTTTAAACCTTTTTGTGCCCACCCGATACAAAGGGAAAGACCACAACGATAATCAGAACGGCACCTTGTACAGGCGTGCCTTCATAAACAAAGTCAACATGATCATTGCGTAACTTAGATTAACAGCTGATATGGGTGTGTGTTCCCCCTTGTGGAAGTGGTTGGATTCTTGTTGTAGCAACAACAAAATATAGCTACATTGCCTAATGTCAATCCACTAAGGAATTCTGCTCATTTTCTGTTGTCTTCTAGATGAATTGCTGTAAAAGATTGTCATCTGGAGTTGCCAATCAAGGCACTTCCAGAAAAATACTTAAATTGGTGGCTGAGTTTTTCGCAAGAGCTAAACAGTAATAATAAATGTGTTAAAGAAATCGTGTGTGTGACGTGAACGCTTTTGTCAAGACTGCAAGTACGTGGCACATCGATATATTTTCCAGCGAGTTGTTTTAGAATGAATGGGCCCACAGTATGGAGAGCAAATACATATGCCCAGACTTTTTTTGTGACTACGTATGTACAAAAAAAGTGCGGCATTAATGTGTCCTATACATGGCGTCTGTTTCAAATGAAAGCCTAAAATTATAAGGGTAATGAATATTCGTATTACGTTACATAATTTAACTATAATTTAGGTTTCGGTTTTGAAATCGAAACCTGATACGCGCCGCAAATGACGAATCAGCGTCATCGCTTCGCCACGATTGCACGCGCTTCGGTCGGAGCCTGGGTCCACGCGTCCCGTGCCGTAATCGCCGTAGTGTTCGAACGCCATCATTTCAGAGCTGTTTGCACAGCCGAGAGCAACTGTCATCTCTTCATTGGTAAGCTGCCCTTTGATTTCACGCGACTCGGGTATTTACAAGTGGTGTAGCTGTTAGCGGTATTCGTTTTATTTTTACCCCTCCATGAGCGTCATCGTCCAGGACGTTGTGCTGTTTGCGCAAAACTTCATTTTATGGAAGCAGTGATCGATTGCCGACGCCACGATAAGTATGATACAGATGATCGCCTTTGCCCTAAATTTATATATCTAGATTACGTTAATTAGTGAGCGTAATTGTTCGCGATCGTATATAAACTACCGGCGAATATGCGTGACCTCGTGGTGTCTCGGACGCCGAGGCCTTAGTGTGCGTTCGCCGTTAAAGCGTAAAATGTCCGCGAAACGTTTTAGTCGCTATTAGACGTGGCATCAATGCTCGGAAGGGTATTCGAAGGAAGCCCAAGACGTGTGGCGCTAAATCGCCACCGCGTTGGGGAAAAAATATCCCAATATTGCTTGGTTAGCGTAACACTCGAAAGCGTTCCTGTAAAGACGGCGTACGCGCTTTTGAGCCCGAGAGCGAATTCTTTCTCGTAGTTTCCCGACCCTTGCGCGCATGCGCGAGTGAAACCTGGAGACCAAAATAGTATATTCTCTGTCTTTTTTCATCTTGCGCGATAGGTACTCGCGATCTCCATCGAGGCCTTAGTGCAAACTCGAGCCATTGCTATCGAGAAATTGGACCGTGCTTTGCGCAGACGCAGAACAGTTATCGCATATATAGGCATCTTAATTAGCATTTAGATGCACATTTTCTGGGGAAATAAAAAAAAAGTGCGTGGACGCCTGCATTATATAGTAGGGCAACTGTAAATAATAAATTATGGTGTATTTACGTGCCAAAACCACGATCTGATTGAGGCACGCCGTAGTGGAATAATTTGGACCACCTGGGGTTCTTTAATAAAGTGCACCTAAAATCCAAGTACTCGGGTGTTTTCGCATTTCGCGCCCATAGAAATGAGGATGCCGAGACCGGGATTTAAATTATCCCGCGAGTTTGGGCAAGTGTAGTTGAAACCTAAATTGGTTCTCTAAAATTACCTTACCTAAACCCCATTGGATTCGTTTAGGATCATAGGAAGTGCTTGGTTCAGAATTATTTGTCTGTGATGTTATGTATAACTTCTCCGTGTGAATGCCTCCCACTCCCAGCAGTCGGCCTTTGGGGCTTTTCACTAAGACGTATCCCAATTTGTAGCAGAAGGTTATGAATGCCGACTCATCTAATTTGCTATCAGGTCCTACATGATTATTTCATATTTATCCGCCCTGGGCCTCCCATGTCTGTGTAATATGGCTGTGCGTTAAATGGATGTATTTCTTGTGAATTTGCTTGGATCATTTGTTGCATTAAGCACACCTCTTTGTTTGCGACATGTAGAGTTGAAAAAGAAATTACCATATTTACTCGATTGTAACGAGCCTTTAAATATAATATGCACCTTAGTTTTCAGACTGGAATTGAAGGTGTAGTGTGCTCTTGATTGTAACGTGCACACACTTTCATATACTATAAAGAACGAGAAGTAATACCCTTATATTGTTCCCTCACAATAGAATTTCATGGTAAGAGAGAAGTAGCAATTTCTTTGGACTCAAAACACAGACATCTTTCCTGAGACGCCACACGAGTCTCGCAGTGTTTGACCTGCTGCTGAAGGCCAGGGCAATGCAGCAAAACGTCCCTGCAGTACCTGGCAAGGTTAGCGCATTGTCGTATAAAAGGTATAAGGAAAGGTTTGCTCAGGGGAAAGGCTTTGTTCCAACCGTGTTTCTAATGCTGCCTAAATTTTACAAAGTCAATCTAGTCGATACTTTCACGAACTGTGACTGAATACCAAGGATAAAACAAATTAAAAAATACTATGCCTTGAAATGCTATTCCTTTAAAAAATATTCCTTTGTCTCATCAACTACTCGACTGTGATAATTACAGCTCAAGGTAATGAAACCTTTAAAGAATATACTACCAAGTGGATCTTTTGAATGCATGTCCTTTATTGTCATAGGTTGCATGATTGTAAAAAATTGTTCCTTCTGCAGTGTGCACGTGCCAGCTGCCATGTCCACGCAAGATGACGACACCGCACTGGGATATAGGCACACCTCAACAATGCCATGAGCAAAGAGCCGTTACACTGTGGCATCCATTGTGCTCCGCTATGTAGCAAAGACGCGGAATACTGTGGCATCCATTGTGCTCCGCAATGTAGCAAAGAGGCGGAATACTGTGGCATCCATTGAGCTCTGCAATGTAGCAAAGAGCCGGATTATTGTGGCATCCATGCGATTCATCGGGGAAAACAGACACTTTGACCTGATAAAGTCTGGGTTCAAGTACGTGACATCGTCATAATAGACGCAGTGAGAAGCCCACCAGGCCACACAGCCACGTATCAGGCCACTCGTATAGAACTGTCAAGAAAAATGGCCCACACCAACAACCCTGCACCGAAGCAGGCAGCGTGCCAACCAGATAGTGGTGGCATGACCAGTGGATATCCTGGCACAATCCAAGCTGTGAATCCACGCCATGCATTGATTATTCGGTCAGACCAATAAAGATTGTGCCGTCTTTTCTATTGATAACGTCGACAAATCCCTGCTTCAGCCAGAGAAGAGCTAGGGTCGGGGACAAGGTCCACTTTGATGCCCTGCCAAATCCAAAGCCGACGAACTACGCACTGAAGTTGTGGGCCACCAGTGTCAAAAAAGTGCAGTGTGCTGAACTTGCCTAGGCCAATGACAGCGGAGACTAGGCTTTTCTTTCCGACAACGATATCTCCAAGATCCTACTTGACCCAAAGGAGTTGTCTGCGCGGAAGAAGCTATCTGGCATCAAAGGCACATTCTTCCCAAACTCTGAATACGGGTCTCCTATCCAGCTATGAGCAGAACGTCATGGTCCAAGTCGTACTGCAACGGAAAAAAGGCCAGATGGTTCGGTGAGCTGTGCAAGAACTGCACTCCAAGACACAGTGGACAACTTTGTAGATGCAATTGAAGCGTAACGCGACATGTAGGTAGCGATGCTCATGGACAGGTGAATGGCCTCAGCACTGCCTCGTGGAGCAGAGCGAAAGCGCGTTTAACAACGCCCTCACTCTCGTCATGAGTGATAAAACCTTCTCGCCAATAAAACAAATTATGGGCAAAAAATTTTGTGAGAACTCTTTTACGTCTAAATTTTATAATTTTACGACATGCAGAGTAAACCATATGCCCTGCGACATTCTTACACTTGTCTCATGTATTTTCCCCTAAAGAGGGTCGTGGCTGTGGTGACGCTGTCTCCTGGGTTCACAATGTTGCCTTGTAGCAAGAGCGATATGTCATCTTCGCATCACTTTGAATGAGAGTGTTTATTCATCTTGCAATGCTTGTTTGAAGGAGCAACATAGCTAATCCATGGCACATATGCCCTCACTGCAACAATACTGAATTGTTCACTGCATTACGAAGTAAGATTTCACCCAGAGCGGACAAGCCATTGTGTGGTAAGGGCGCATGTGCAGACGGCACCTACACTATCTCGAATGACATTTTTTTCATTTTGCGCCAAGTGGGCAGGGATAGAAGGGGGAAATGCAGAGCTAGTGTCGGTAGCTGGTTGTACTGAAGTGTTCATTTGCAACTACTACAATGTGTACTGCTTCAGTTTTTGGAGCGCATCCCTTAGGCGCCCGTTCCTGCATTGAATGTCAGCGTAACCGAGTGAACGAGCACAGCGAAAGAGGAAAGAGCGAACGCGGAGCGCAGCGGGGGATGAAAGACGGCTTGAGCGAAGACAGCCCAAAGAGGAAAGTGGGGGAAGAGAGTATGGCGAAAGGGTGAGGGAGAAAGTGGAGTGCCGCACGCAAACGAAGTGCTGGCGTGGGCTTCCGGCCCACTGCGCATGCGCTACTTGGCCTGCGCCGCCGCCGCTAAAGAATGCGCTTCGCAGGAGCCACGCGTTCCCATGTTTCCGCTGTCTTTCTAAAACAGGGATGCAACCGGTGGAAATGCTTCGTCTGCCGCTGCTGCTATACGAGCTGCACGAGCAGAGGCTGCGAAACGGCTGCTACACAAACGTGCACCCTCTGTTGGCGACTTTAATCACGAGGGCCATGCTTCTGAAGTGGTGGTCAGTGGGACAGTGAACAAGGCGCATGCGCATTGTTCATAGAACTGATGCAGTTTTTTAAACCTTTTTGTGCCCTCCCGATACAAAGGGAAAGGCCACAACGATCATCAGAACGGCACCTTGTACAGGCGTGCCTTCATAAACAAAGTCAACATGATCATTGCGTAACTTAGATTAACGGCTGATATGGGTGTGTGTTCCCCCTTGGGGAAGTGGTTGGATTTTTGTTGTAGCAACAACAAAATATAGCTACATTGCCTAATGTCAATCCACTAAGGAATTCTGCTCATTTTCTGTTGTCTTCTAGATGAATTGCTGTAAAAGATTGGCATCTGGAGTTGCCAATCAAGGCACTTCCAGTGAAGTACTTAAATTGGTGGCTCAGTTTTTCTCAAGAGCTAAAAAGTAATAATAAATGCGTTAAAGAAATCGTGTGTGTGACGTGAGCGCTTTTGTCAAGACTACAAGTACGTGGCACATCGATATATTTTCCAGCGAGTTGTTTTACAATGAATTGTCCCACAGTCTGGAGAGCAAATACATATGCCCGGACTTTTTTTGTGACTACGTATGTACAAAAAAAGTGCGGCATTAATGTGTCCTATACATGGCGTCTGTTTCAAATGAAAGCCTAAAGTTATAAGGGTAATGAATATTCGTATTACATTACTTAATTTAACCATAATTTAAGTTTCGGTTTTGAAAGCGAAACCTGATACGCGCCGCAAAACACCAATCAGCGTCATCGCTTCGCCACGATTGCACGCGCTTCGGTCGGAGCCTTGGTCCACGCGTCCCGTGCCGTAATCGCCGTAGTGTTCGAACGCCATCATTTCAGAGCTGTTTGCACAGCCGAGAGCAACTGTCATCTCTTCATTGGTAAGCTGTCCTTTGATTTCACGCGACTAGCGTATTTACAAGTGATGTAGCTGTTAGCGGTATGCGTTTTATTTTTACCCCTCCATGAGCGTCATCGTCCAGGAAGTTGTGCTGTTTGCGCGAAACTTCATTTTATGGAAGCAGTGATCGATTGCCGACGCCACGCTAAAGTATGATACAGATGATCGCCTTTGTCTTAAATTTATATATCTAGATGACGTTAATTAGTGAGCGTAATTGTTCGCGATCGTATATAAACTACCGGCGAATATGCGTGATTTCGTGGTGTCTCGGACGCCGAGGCCTTAGTGTGCGTTTGCTGTTAAGGCGTAAAATGTCCGCGAAACGTTTTAGTCGCTATTAGACGTGGCATCAATGCTCGGAAGCGTTTTCGAAGGAAGCCCAAGACGTGTGGTGCTAAATCGTCACCGCGTTGGGGAAAAATATCCCAATATTACTTGGTTAGCTTGACACTCGAAGGCGTTCCTCTAAAGATGGCGTACGCGCTTTTGAGCCCGAGAGTGAATTCTTTCTCGTAGTTTCCCGACCCTTGCGCGCATGCGCGAGAGAAACCTGGAGACCAAAATAGTATATTTTCTGTTTTTTTTCGAGCGCGATAGGTATTCACGATCTCCATCGGGGCCTTAGCGCAAACTCGAGTCATTGCTATCGAGAAATTGGACCGTGCTTTGCGCAGACGCAGAACAGTTATCGCATATATAGGCATCTTAATTAGCATTTAGATGCACATTTTCTGGGGAAATAAAAAACGCGCGTATACGCGTGCATTTTGTAGTAGGGCAACTGTAAATAATAAATAGGGTGTATTTACGTGCCAAAACCACGATCTGGTTGAGGCACGCTGTAGTGGAATAATTTGGACCACCTGAATTTCTTTAGCCCTTTGTGGGACAGTGGTACAAATATGTACCACTTTTTTACCTCGATTCAACCGCCTGTAACAAATAAACAGTTTGAATTGGCGCCACTATTACTAGTTCTGCCATCTTCCGAAGTATTTTAGAAGCTTGTTCTGTCTTTTTTCTTCACTACGCCATGTGGCGCGCATGCGGAGTCTTTTTTACGGCGCCTCGATGCCCAGCGCCGCTTTCAGGGTGGGGACACCCACGCTTTTCGGCGCCATCTTGGTTCTTTCCAATACGGAGGCGCTGGGCGTGTGGCGGCTGCAGATTAACCATTAGGCAGAAAGAAAGGGCGGCGGGCGTGCTAAGGGCGATACCGACGCGATTTAAATGCAGATTTTCTGCTTTACGATCTGATAAACAGTTCGCTTGCATAGAGTGTTCGTTTTAAAAGAGGTTGTTCGACACTTTTCGCGTGTATCGCAACCTGAAGGTGGCACGTACGATTTGTTTGCGAGGCTACCTCCTTCTTTATTTACTCATTTAACTGGTCAACGTCGCACACATATTATTGGAATTGTATACTCGAATGAACTTTTATGTTTGAAACTCTTTTAATAGTAATCTTGTTCTTATGGTTCTCCCGTCATATTTATGAAACTAAGAGAAAAATTTGGAGACGTCGCGTGAATAGGTCTGCTGCAGTTTATGTGCCTACTGAAGAAGAAAAATGCACAGAGAACAGTTTTCAGCACCCACACAGAATTTATTTACAAAAGTAAGCACTAAATAATTCACTTTATAAGCTCTCAGCAAAGTTATCTGGTTAAAATGTGGTTGCTCTACTGCACGCTCGTACCTGCTACAGTCTTGCTAACATAACACTCAGCTGCCTTTTCAGGAGTGTTAAGCCATCGCAGATGCGGAGATGTGTGGACACAAATCGCTCAAGAATTTTCCAATCACATCTTGGTGCTGACAACATGAGTTTTCTGGCAAGGTTACATTCTTTCCGATAATTTCCTTCAGTGCTTTCAATGATGTTTCTCAGACAGCTCAGATCTTGAAATTCAGCAAAAGACTTCAGAACACTGTCACATTAAAAAACAAAGTGCAGAATTTGTTAAAAGTGCAGAATAAATTAAAAATTTCCACCTTGGACATATTCATTTACATGAGTAAGGTGGTGTTCCTGTCCCTTCAGCCGCTAGCATGCACATGCACACAGAGCAGTGTTCCACAGTGCGGATAATCGGCTTTAACAAAAAGCCTGTCAAGTGGGTGAGCACATCTTCCTCAAGAGAAGAAACTTCCTTTAAGCCATGAATGAAGTCGCTTGTCTCATCACTCTCTTCCAACTGAGTGATGCTTTGTGCTTGTTTAATTTTTGCTGAGAAAAAACCGACCAGGTAGGTACTGTCATCGATCGCGTATCCTAGAAACGAGTTTACAAGTGTCCCAATACTTTTAGCTACAGAAAAGGTCAATTCACAAACGTATAGAATAAACCTACGCCGTTGCAACAAGTCAAACACGGCGATCACACCATACCGCAGCCTTATCACTAGAAAAGGTACGCCAACATATAGAATTGCAACTTCTGTTAAAATGAAAAGGATTACAAAGGGACATTATTCTTAACAAAATCATGATCCTCACTCGCATATCCTCGTTGTGTCCGTCGGTACCCAGCTGTCACGTTTTACTAGCGCTGCCCATTTCTCCCTTCGTTCAACGCGGGCGTAACGAAATACCCGTGGCTCTTTTGCGGTCCATCCAGTGCACAGAGCCACAAAGCAGCCCGCCATGTTTCGTTAACAAGCACGAACATAACAAGGGACTACACAAAACACGAGCTCTCGCACCACAACGCCACAAAGAAAGCAAATGGAGCGCGCGTCCGTTCAGCTCGACAGCCGGCGCGAAAGAACCAACCTGGCGCCGAAAAGCCATAGCGGCGGCGCGGGGTGGTTCAAAGGATGTCGCCACCCTGTAAAGCGGTGCTGGGCATCGAGGCACCCTAGTCTTTTTCGAATTGTCTTGTTGAATATTCACTACCCGGCGTTGTGGCCTCAAGGAAACTCTCGAGAACGCTGCGTACACATTCCTGGTAACTGTTTTATTGTACCGGCTTACTAAGTGAACCCTCGTGATTCGTTTTCAACCACAAACATACATTTTTGTTCCCCTATTTAGTTTGTGTTTTCAACGAACCTTTCTCAGGCTTGATTTGTTAGGCCTCACCGGGCGGGTATCGCACAGATCATGTCGCCCAGGTTGAGTTTACATGCTTGCCAACTCTCCCCAATTCTCCGGGAGACTCCCGATTGCTTACACACCCTCCCTGATCGCACGGGCCCGGTTCGGTGGGTTATCGTTATCTCGACGAGCAACTTGTGATAACATCACATTGCAGCGCACTCACTTAGCTTCTCCGTCGTACAGCTGTGTCATGCGCTAAAGCGTGTCAAGTGTCGGAAGGGGCCACTTGCGATCACGGGTTATAGAAATTTTTTTCCTGCGTGCATGTGGGGTCAATTCCACAAGTGCACTATAATAAGGAGTACCGGTATGATATTCCATGTCCAGAACCTTTACTTCCAATCATACAGTGCCCTGTATGACGTGACGGCAGCCCTGAAAAGCAAGAAATAAAAACGTGCGCGAGTTTTAAATTTTTTGTGCATCTTTTTTCGCGTTAAATGCTTCGGACCATTTCACAAGTGAAGAGTAGAATTGATTTGTAAATATTATGCCAGTTACACCTTCTTTTTTTATTGATACCGCCAGAGGACAACGGTACAAATGTGTACCACTTTTCATACCCTATAATAAAGACAGTGGTACATATATGTACCACTTTTTTTACGAGAACTGTTGGGCAGAATTTATTAAAAATTGTGTCAAGCCATTGATTAAGTCATCCGCAGTGTTGTTTTGCAGGTTTTAAGTGAAAAAGTGCAAAATGAAAAAAAGCGCCTCACAAAGGGGTAAAGCTACAAATTAAAGCTCCTCAGAAATTCAGCTCCGCAGGGAAAGAAAAATTGCCCCGGGAAGATTTTAGTAAGGCTATATTTTGTACACCATGCTGTTTATTACTGGTTGAACCGTCCAATAATGGTGGCATCGGCTATACAGAGTGTTTAAATATATGACTCCTGGTCCAGTGATAAATCCGAGCACCATCACCTTGTTGATTCAGTCAGTCTTCTAAGTGAGCTAACAGCATGTTGCGCGATGGTAAAGAAACGAGACCTATATTGACAACTCTAAACGTGCGAACGTTAAATCTGCAAAAGTTCTGCGTTAATTGCAACAATGTAAGTTTCATGCTACGTTAGGGCAAATATAAGCTTTTGCGTGAATGAATCACGTTCCTTGAACACAATGTTGTCTTTTCAATGCAATTAGTCTCATACATCGAAATTCCTCACCCCATGTGTCAGATTCTAGATCGCACAACTTGAGCAGTTTTCTTGAACTTCGCCTTAAAGGAAATGTGAACATTTATCTCAAGTCCCACGTGTCTTTGTTTTTGTTAACCAATATCACGAGTGGTTAAAAACAGTGGTAACAAGACGATGACGATTATAATTGGTAAACAGTGCTTTAAAAAGAAATGATGCCAAAGTGCGGCGTGTTTGGTCTCTCTTGTCTCTTAATGCAGGAAAAAGACAACAAAAGACATTTGTGAAATGGTCGCCACATAGGTTCGTCGAAAACTTCTGAGCCGCCGCCAGAGGCACAGGCAACAATCACCAACGCTGCGCGCATTCGGTGCGAACGCGGGCAAAACGCCGATGACGTCGACAACAGTTGGGTGCATTGCTGGCGCTGCTGCATGTCCAAGTTTATACAGCTGATAAAACTACTATCCTTACTCCGTATAGCTCTCTACTAATTTGCTATCGCAATTGATGCTTCGCCTTTAGGGTGAAACTGCGACATTTTTTAACATGCTTACTAAAGAGTGAAAGCATCAGGCAACATGGTGTTAGCCCTTCTTGATGTAAAAGAAAGTTCCGTTTCACTCAGGGAATTTAGCAAAATCACTTGGGGAAAACCTGGAAAACTCAGGGAATCTGAAAATGTCAACTTGGTAGACACCCTGAGTAAACTTACAAGCTTATGTGACAGAGGCAAAACTTGACAAAATGCCACAATCACATTCAATTGTAAAACGGCCTTGAACACAGAATACCGACATTATAGCGTACGGAATGAAAGGGCGAGACTCCATCCAAGAACACACTATGGAACCACATACTTGACGTGGTGTAAAAAACACACAATGTTAACAACCCCATAAAAAAAACTGCAACAAACACAAAAGCATAAAACATGTAAGACATGACTTAAAATGCAATGTGCTGATTCCAAAACCAAGAACGAACGATCCAAAAAGGTTTTGCCAAGTTTTTCAATGATTAAACTGTCAAATTGTCTCGTCACATCTCAAATAATGAACCTGCAGAGCTGAACAGGAAAGAAAGCCCGATAGCAGAACTGCACAAAATGGCATCAAATAAACATACCTTGCTTACTGAGGACACCTCTGGTTTAGTTGTGCTCTCATCTTGCATAATAATTGTGTATAAGCTTCTCTTATTTAAAATGGCTTAGGAGACAGAAAAAAATGGCCGTCACAATATCGGGTGTACACAATGTCTACAGACAAGAAGCCACTGCTTTCTTACTTTATTTTTTGTTCTCTATTGCTATTCATGAGTATTTAAGCAACTTAACAGTACTGCTGCAAACAAAACTGGGCAAGTTGTGGCTTACAGAAAATTACAGTTTCACTCGTAATGCGCAACAGTGATGCAGTGAGCTGGTGAAATTTAATGTGCAGTAAGCTTGCCTCATGCGGTGTTTGTTAAATTGAACACTTGCCAAAGCAAGGGAGTAATCTCCTTTCGAAGTAAAATAAGTGCGAGTCATATTTGTTTGTGGAAGTTGTGCCTCCTAGTGATGAAGTGAAAAGACTCGGCTTTTCTTCCTCCTCTTTCATATCCAGATTTAGCCACTGGTCTCTATCAAAACAACCCTTTAGATTCTTACTGCTGAATTCGTTTCGCTTCTCTCAAATCTATATTTGGGCTACCCGGTTACTAGCATCATGCTGTCCTTGCGGAGAACCAGACATCAGCAGCCCCATCCAGTAAACATGAGAAGTCAAGCACTAGAAGAAAATTAATGAAGACAAACCAGACGCACACGATCATTGTCATTACGTGTAAGAAGAAAATTTAACATAGGATGCCTCCACAAGTGGGAAGGTGACATGCCAGAACCTGAAGGCAGGAATGCTAGCTCTATATACAGTATACAGATATTGAGCAGGTGTTAGCCAATTCTGGCACCTGTTGGCTAAATTGTGCTCTCCAGGATCAGCATTCGCCGTGGCTATAGCTTCAGTAGAGTGACTGAAATAAATAATTGCGGACTGCCAATCTTTCGGTGGCAAGTTCGAATCTTCATGGCACAATGAGAATTTTTTTATTTGCAATTTTCTTGAAAGAAATTTGGGAATTCCAGCGACAACACCAGTAGACATCAAAACAACCAAGAGCAGAGCAGCTATTGCCCATAGCTGTAAATATGGTACAAGCACAAGAATTGTGATGAGCACACTACAGGTCTTTGTTCTTCTGCTAGTGCTCCATTACTTTTGAGCTACTGTTATTGATCTCAAATGAGGTCAAGGAACAAGAATTTACCCCAGAACAGAAATGAGGCTGGACAGCTGTAACTAGTAGCAGCAGGCACTTTCCCCATCTACCTCAAAGTGACCGACCATCACGAAACTTATATGCGCCTTAATGACCACTTGCTGAGGAAGGAATGGAAACTTCTTTATGATATGGCAGAACCTATCGCTGCTCTCGAGTATGTCGACACTTGAAACGCACCTGGCAAAGTTGGAGTCACTTGGCAGATGTTGAGGAATCTTCCCGAAATGAGAAAGCAAGCACTACTGCTTGTAATCAATGAAATTTGGTATATTGGACAATCCCCCACAGAGTGGAAACACTCGGTAGTGCTGCCACTACCGAAACCAGGCAAGAAACCAGACTCCTCACATCAACAGCGTGCAAATTGTTTGAACAAATGTGACTCGTGAGGGGGGCTGAACTACATCTGAAAAAGACAAGGAAATTTCCACCTGGGCCAGATTGGTTTCTGACCTAACTTTGACATGTAAGGTAATAGCTTTTTTCTGCATCAAAGCATCGCCAATACCAGTCGCTGCGGAGGAAAGATACCCGGGATCCTAGTCAGTTAAGCCAATATCAAACCAATATCAAAACCTGCCAAACTTATGCCTATGCAGCTCTATACAACTGTGTCCATGAGTGGCAGAAAAAAATGTTTTTGAGGTTTTGATATTGGTTTGGAGAAAATGCATTTGTTTTGGCTTAACTGGTACATACATAGTGCACGTACATGCACTTGGTATAAGTTATTATAACTGTTAGGTCACCTTACCTCTGCAGCAAACCTCTCCTTCAAACAATTGTGCTGGTCTGGGCTTTACATGCATTTCCACCTGTGCAGTTGGTAGAAGTCTTTGGCTGCTTACTGTCACTTCATATTTCAAATTTCTGGTTGCATAAGAATGCTTGACAACACTGGCACCCCTAATAGCTGGGTAGGCTTCACGAATGGCCATCAGTACTGCCTCGTTGCAAACTATGTTGAACATCCTTCTTGGCTTAACTGACTAGGATCCCGTTATCTTTCCTCCGCAGCGACTGGTATTGGCGATGCTTTGATGCAGAAAGAGGCTATTACCGTACATGTCGAAGTTAGGTCAGAAACCAATCTGGCCCAGGTGGAAATAGCCTTGTCTTTTTAGATGGTAGTTCAGCCCCCCTCACGAGTCACATTTGTTCAAACAATTTGCACGATGTTGATGTGAGGTGTCTGGTTTCTTGCCTGGTTTCGGTAGTGGCACCACTACCGAGTGTTTCCACTCTGTGGAGGATTGACCAATATTCCAAATTTCATTGATTACAAGCAGTAGTGCTTGCTTTCTCATTTCGGGAAGATTCCTCAACATCTGCCAAGTGACTCCAACTTTGCCAGGTGTGTTTCAAATGTCGACATACTCGAGAGCAGCGATAGGTTCTGCCATATCATAAAGAAGTTTCCATTCCTTCCTCAGCAAGTGGTCATTAAGGTGCATATAAGTTTGGTGATGGTCGGTCGCTTTGAGGTAGATGGGGAAAGTGCCTGCTGCTTGTTCCTCAAGTTCCTCAGACCTGCACTAAAGATCGAGCAGTATTTCAATAGTATAGCAGCTTTGGTTCATCCTGTTATAGCTGAGAATGTGTGCCACAGTCCATCCACTAGTTTGTGGAGTTGCATAGCCTTGGTCATGCATCTTTGTATCCCTAATGTGTGCGATGTGCATTGAAGTCTCCTCCACTGAGTATTCTGTGTTGGGGAAAGCGATTTTGCAGATGTTGAAGCCAAGTGAACTGACCTCGAGTGCAGCGGTTGGTTTTGGGACAGAGGTAGACCGATTCCAAAATGGCTTCCTTCCACTGCCTTAGCCTGCAGCACACTGCCACAACTTCCTGGCAAGAGGTGCAGCATAGAATAATCTTCAGTTATATATGCGGAGTGTCTGCACAAACAAAGATGGCTGTCATGAGCCTGCCCAATTGGTGCCACTACTCACCGTTCCTGATGCTTTATAGTCACTTGGAGTTAGCCGTTGTACCCTTGTATTTTGGCATTCTGCCTCAGTTTTCCTGGAGCAGCAGGACAACAGGTTGGCCCTCTTGCCGCAATAGCTGACCTAATGCGGTCGCACTAGCGCTGAAGCTGTAGCTTCCGTTGCACACGGTCTGGAGTATCGGCCGCATGGAACGATTGAGGGAGGCTAGCTGTAGGGGCTTGTTGAGGTTGTGGATTTCGCAGTCTTTCAAAATCTCACAAAAAGTTTCTTGAGAAAAGATGACTACGATTATTATATGAGAATTTGGAGGAGCTTGCCAAGCTGGTCCATGTATACTGCCACCGTCTGTTGTTGCTCGTGGCATTGCTACTAGTTTGTAATGTGAAGAATGTGCTGTTGAATGTGAAGTTTTAGCTATTTTGCCTTATTCTATGAGAACCTGTTCGAGCTTGGCACACAAAAGTGACATGGCTTCTTTAATCGTCATTTTCTTGTGCACATTTTGACTCCAGGGAGCACAGCTCTTCGTGGATGGTAGCTGTTGACTGGCACAGCCTCTTCTGTTGCGGCTTCTTGCTGTGTTTCACTTTTTTGGGGCACCAAATAAGCAGACTTGCAGGCACTACCTGCTTTCCCTACCTCCCCTGACTTTCTCCTGCAGCTTGTGGTCCACTAAGAATCTTCCCATGCTGGTCATCTTCAAGCGCAAGGAGGTGTGTAGCGAGCAGCTTGTCCAGCTGCTCTGTTTGACACAGTATGTCAGCTATGGTCGATCTCAGTTTTTTGACAGATTCCATCATCGTTTCAGTGCGATGTCTCAATGTACTGCAATGGCCATGTTTCCATTTTGAATATCTAGGCACCGCTTCCATATAGCTCTTCATTGTTGATGAAAAGGTCACAGAAGTGTTCTGTCTGTATTGCGCAGCATAATCACTTGACTCTTGTCCGGCATATTCGCATTTGTAGAAGCTGGAGAGCGGCTTTGCTATGATCAACTACACGGCCGCTGCTTCGTGTGCTTCTTCAGTTCTTTTTTGCGACAAACCTTTTCGGGGCATTTTGGGTCCGTTGCAAGGTGTCCATCTTCACTGTAAATGTACAATGAAAAGCCGCGGTGGGGCAGTCTTCTGGTTCGTGTTCCGTGCCCCACTTTGTGCAGACAGGTGGGCACATGCATATGTCTTGTTTATAACCAGTACCATGGCATCTAAAGCACACCAACATTCTGGGTACGTGCGGTGACTCAGGCGTCAGTAAAGCGAGCAGTGCCATTAGGCTCTCACCCACTGGGCATGCTTCTAGTATCGTGGCTCCTTCCGAGTCCAATGCTTTCACTAGTGATTCAGCTGTTTCTACTTGCATATTATGCACTACGCCTCAAGACATGCCTTTGCTGGTACGCATTCACTTCAAGATAATTATACAAACAAATACAATCAAAGTTGTCAGAGTTGGTGCATGCAAATAGCTCGTTGCCGGTTGTAAGTGGTTATGTTAAGTGTTGGAAGATTCATTAGGTCAGGTTGGGCTGCGTGAGCTGCAATCATCATGTAGAGTCTGTAAAAAAATATGTTCGACATGGCCTGCCTGGCTCTTGGCAGTAGAGAGAGCATGTATTCTTCTAGCTTTCATTGTTCTTGCAGGTTGGGTTGACATCCAGAGGCCTTTGTCTAATGCAGTTGGGTTGCATGCAGACCAGCTGGCTTGAACACCATGCAGAACAATGTTGTCTTCGTGCTGGGGAGGATCTTTTGCACGTCTGTTTTTTGCTGTTACTGTAGACATCATGCACCACTGTCACCCCCCTTGCACCAGGGTATGCCGTTGACTTTCATTGGCCTTGGCATGGTGCTCTCTGAAGTCTGATTGATTTGCAAAATTCAAGCAATATTTCATGCCCTGATCACACACAAGCCATTGTTCTCCACTCAGTTCTAGGCATTGTCACACAGCATTGAAAGTGCACAAAACAAATGGAAAACAAGATAGAGTGCCCAATTGGTCTAGGGTTAGAGTTACTGTACATGCTCCTGGTGGAAGCACACTTGCATAGAGGTTCACAATCTTGTACTTGATCCATAACTACAAAGGAAAGCCATTCCCCTTGCTTGCAAGAGCTACAACCAGTGCAACACCAGCAACAGATGCATGTTCGACGCACTTTATCTGGGGCACTTGAGGATTATCTGATTACAAAATTAACACATTTGAATAATTGAACAATGGTAGATGGCAGCTGCTTCACAAAAAACAGAATAATTCTGTATGTGCCAGGGGTAGCTTTTCTCAGAATACCTTGCTGTAGAGAGTACACTAAGGGCACCTAACAAAGCTTGTACCAAACATGAATGAGAGAGGAAAAGCCCTTGTCAAATATTGCATAGAAATGACAGTACCAATACCACTTATGTGTGCACTCGTCCACACACAAAAGCGGCCAAGCTGTGGCGATGCAGTGCACGGCGCGCTGTTACAACGCCTCCTTTATTATACTATGCCTGTCCATTCCGGCGCCATGCAATGGGACCGCCGCGGACGCCTGACATGACTCTGGCTAGATATCCACCAATCAGGGCAATACTAGCCACTTAGGGGTTGGGGAGCCATGGTGTAAAGCACAGGTCCCGCAATCTGTTCTTTGCTGCTGATGGGAAAAAAACCCTTGCTTGTACAGCTGCGTTTCTGAGTGTCTCCATTGGAAACTGCTGCATCAGTACGGAATGAGGTTGAGCTGTTCAGATTGCTTCGAACTCATGCAGATACAATACCAGTCTTTAACAAATTCTCAAGTTCGCAGAGTACAGTCTTCACGTCCATGGCATCAGTGCAACCTGCTGTCCTTCGAAGGAACCCGAACAGTACCTCAATCGGTTCACTCGAGAACTTTCGAGTCAAAACAAATTTGAACTTCTTTTCCTTCGGAAGAAAACGAATGCACGCTACATTCGATGTTATCATCAGGACCAGTCTGTGTATGTCTCGCTGTTAAAGATATTGTCAGGGCGGCTTTCCTTCCTCAGCTTTTCGATATAATCAAGGAAATCGGTCTCCAGCCACTGCAACTTTATGTCGTCAACATCACTGAAATGCCGGCTGTCAGGGTCATTCCTGTGGATAAGCTGCTCTGTGTTGCTGACATCTATCAGCGCAAACCACTTCTGCACCACTGACATAAATTCCACAGTTGGGCCCACTGACCTGAACTCCAAGTCACAGGTGTGGCCAACCTGGTCTCTCAGATACTGGAGTGAAGCAGTAACTGGAGCAGAGAAGATTTGTACTGCGATGGTCTCACACTCATCTTCCCAATATTTGATGGATAGAGGTGTTTCCGTGTTAAATTGTCTTCACAGTTGAGCCGCGCTGCATTCTGTACAGTTCTTTCAAAGGGGTTGACGAAATTTCTTCCTTGCCACCTATGTGCTTTGCAAGAAATTGTGATCTGACATTCTTAATAATGTGGGATTGGTTAAAAGCAAGATAAAGAAGTCTTGAAGAATCCGCTGGATGTGGAGCAGATATTTTAGCCGTTCCCTTGCTTAATATGTCCATGGCAGCGACGTTTGTTTTGTGGTTATCAGTGACAAGACGAACTATTTCAAAACCAAGTTCCTCTGTCTTCTTGACAACGTGACGAATGGTCCGCGCGAGCTCGGCTCCTGTGCAGGCCTTAGTAAAAAGTACCTGACAGGTGTCTTAATGCGTGTCAACAGGCCACAAAGCAAGAAACAAAGCAATGAATTTTCTTACTGGTCGCTGTCACTTGGTATCAGATGCTCCAGATCAATGCTCATATTGACATCACCAACAAAAGCATCTGTTTGTTTATTATGTTCAAGCTTTTGCTTGATGTGCAAATTTGCCATATTCTCGAAAGGAATTTGGGAATTCCACCGACAACACCAGTAGACATCAAAATAACCAAGGGTATAGCAGCTATTGCCCATAGCAGCTATTGCTGTAAAGAAAATGGCACAAGCACAAGAATTGTGATGAGCACACTACAGGTCTTTGTTCTTCTGCTAGTGCTCCATTACTTTTGTGCTGCAGTTACTGATCTCGAATGAGGTCAAGGAGCAAGAATTTACCCAGAACAAAAATGAGGCTGAACAGCTGTATCTAGTATAGTAGTATTCTTGCGTTAGTAGTTCACAGCGGCACGAATCAGTTGCGCAGCATACCGCCACATGTAACACGACAAGGACCTCGACACCTATATACTACCACTTGTGCGCGCAGAATAAAGATGCGGACAAAAGGCGCGCAAGCGAGACGCGAAATCTGTCCCGTGGTGTCTTTCCGGAGGGAGAGCAGTCCCGGAGCAGTGGCGCCTTCTCTAAAAGAGTGGCGGCAAATGTCAACTTTCGCTTCACTGCTCCGCCCATACTTCGCCGCGCGATGTGGTAGGCCGCACCTCGTGCGTTTCATCGAGTGGCCGTACTATGACCAATTCTTCCACGCGGACAAGTCACCCGATTTGTTGCACCAAATCAAAATACGATACAAGGCGGCGCTTTATGCGCTCGAATGTAAGCCACGTGATGTAAACATCCGGCTCGCAAATGGCGTCCGGCATGTTCGTGTCGCGCTGATTAGCTTGTTGGGATGCGTACGCGAGTTCGTTCTAGTCAACGAATGAAATGCGACAACGCGAGTGTGAGCCCTTAAATATATTTTGTGCTCTACCTTGGTGTACCGGAAATCGCTGAAACATGGTGGCGTGATTAAGGTAATAGGGGTTCAGATTGTGCAACTCGTGTGCTTGCAGTTACTCGCCGTCGTACGTTTTGCCACGTCAGAATATACGCCGCGGATAAACAGCGCTCGCAATATCGTGTTGCATCCGCTGACGACTGAAGGCATGTCTGTGGGTGCACGGACATTTGCCAGATTACGTCCGTACTTTTACTCAAAACATAATTGGCGCCTCCCGATAACAAGCGGCACGGAAAATATCCAACGCGTTTCACGGGTTGATGAACGCATGCTTTGAGAGAAGGTAGTGCTTAAACCAACTGCCGGGAAAAAGTGCCAAAAAACGCGCGCGATTGTGGACGTAAGTGTACGCTGCGAAGGCATGAGCGGCATTCACGATCACTTTCGCGAGTTTATCGCACTTGGCGCGTCGGCTGTTACAGGCAGACGGGGAAACCGAGGATGACGGTGGTGGATTGTACTTTCACTATACTTGCCATGTACCCGGAAGCCCCAGACTCAGTCAAGTTACCTAGTGTAGCTTTTTGTATGGGGTTCCTCCTAAATCTTGTGGTAATAAAGTCCGATTCTGAAGGGCACACTTCACTGCATGATGAATTTTGTCACTGCACGAATTTTCGGGAAACGTGTATAGAACGAGACATATCAGAAATGCAGAGCAGTCTTGGGAACAAGTGGGCTTGGGAAAGCTCTAGTGGGAAACAAAAAAATGCATTTCGCTTCATTCTTTGCACCTATCCCAGCATTGTCCAGGACCAGTGCTCTATTTTTATCTTATTTAACTCTTCCACTAGGTTGAGCATTGTTTCGAATACCTTCAGTGCACAAAAAAATGTTCTGCGGCCCGCCGCCATCACACAAATGCGATGCCCTTACTTTTGGAGGTTCCTCTATTCTTGTGCATTTAGCTGCTTCACTTTTTGTTGCAACATAAAAGGTGACGCGAGTTTCTTTACTTTGCATACTTTTGTTTGCTAATTCCTTTCAAGAGTACTGTAGATAGGTAGACATAGCTGCAGCTGAAAGCACTATTATTAGCTTCATTGCCTTTTCGTGATCTTTATTGGTAAAGTGAGGCCAACATGTCAAAGACTTTTCATACAGGTTTTATCTGCATTCCTTGCCACATGTACCATGCTGAGAATTTTTTTAACTGTGCTGCACTGTGCTGTTCTAATTAAGTCCCACGGAAAGCAGTGGTACCAGGCAAATGGCCTTTTGTCGCACTTGTGCCACACAGCAGCTGTACGGCATAGCGCCATTATACAACGCATTCTTATGAAGGCCTGAACAATTTTTATACTGTACCAATATATTAATGGTAATAAAAACAAAGTGCAAGCATGACAAAAACTTAATTTAACACACCCAAAGAATCCATTCCACAATGCTGGTCAGCGCCTTCCCACAGACCTATCCCGGAACAGTGGCATCTCCTGAAACTAGTGGCAGCAACTGTTGCCTTCTGCTTCACACCCTTGCCCAATGAAGCAGCACCTCCACCAATGTGTGACCCTTGTCACACATTGGTGGAGGTGCTGGGTATTCTCGCCAGACGACGGAGCTCCGAAGCGGTCGGCGCTGCGGTGTGACCACCATGGCACACCAACCGGAATCTGCTTCTGCACCGCGGACACCGATTGTAGTAGTCCAACCCAGAGACCCTGGAACGTTCAATGGCACCGATGGTATTAACGTTGAGGAATGGCTCACGCTATACGAATGGGTGAGCGACTCCAACCACTGGAACCTGACAGTCATGCTGGCCAATGTGGTGTTTTATCTCAGTGGAACGGCGAAGTTATGGTATGACAATCACGAGGCCGACTTTGGGAGCTGGGATACATTCAAACAAAAGCTCCGTGACCTGTTAGGTAAGGCTTCTAGTCGAAAAATCGCTGCGAAGCAACAGCTGTCAACTCGCGCCCAGACGTCCACGGAATCATATTTGTCTTACATACAGGATGTGCTGGCGCTGTGCCGTAAAGGTGACAGTAACATGCCAGAGTCTGACAAGGTTGGTCACGTGCTGAAAGGGATTGCGGACGACGCATTCAATCTGCTCATGTGCAGAAATTGTGCTACCGTCGATGCCATGATCGAGGAGTGTCAGCGCTTCGAGCAGGCTAAGAGCCGCCGTATTCAACGACCATTCGCCCGGCTTCCCAACACCGCTGCAACGTCTTCGTGTGAAGAGCGGCCGCAATCTAACCTTTTGCCGCCGTCGGCCGAATTGACGAGGATTGTCCGCCGTGAACTCGAGGCAATGGCTGCCGCTAGCCTCTTTACCAGCTCTAACGCCGGCGACTCGAGCAAACCAGCGGTTTCACTCGTCCGAGCCATCGTGCGAAACGAACTCGCGAATCTCAGAGTTCACACTGCTTGCGCCGTTGTCAGCCCTACATCCGCTTCCGGGGCCCCGACATCGTTCCCTCGGTATCCACGGTTCGCTTCACGATCGCGAAACTCTGCTGATTGGCGAACTGAAGACGATCGGCCTATCTGCTTTCACTGCCACCGTGTCGGGCACGTTGCTCGCTACTGTCACAACCGGTGGTCGTTCCCGCCACGTACTCCATCCTTTGGCCACGCTCGCCGCCTTGATCGCAGCCCTTTTGAGCCACTATCTGCGGCACACCCCTACAATCCTGACGCTGCCACGACGTGGTCCAGCCGCTCGCCGTCACCTAGATGTAATCAGTCGCGTTCGCAACCGTACCGCCGTCCGTCCTCCCGCTCCCTGCCACCTCGCCGCGCCTCGTCGCCGAGCAACCGTGGCTACTTTACTCCGGAAAGCTAAACGATGCAGCGCCCGGAGGTAACGCTGCATCTACGACTCTGCCCCAACACCCTCTAATTACTCTACCGACTCGACGCTGTGTGTTGGACGTTGACGTTGATGGCGTGACGATTTCTGCACTTGTCGACACCGGGGCTTATATTTCTGTCATGAGCTCTGGTCTTCGCCGTCGCATAAAGAAAGTGGTCACACCTGCTGTTTCCCACGTTGTAAGAGTGGCCGATGGAGGTACTCCCACCATCCTTGGCATGTGCACCGCCCGCGTCACAATCGCCAGTCACCCAACTACTCTTTTATTTGCCGTTCTTGAACAATGTCCGTACGACGTTATTCTTGGTCTGGACTTTCTCGCAACTCATTCTGCCCTAATTGACTGTGCAACTGGCCTCCTGCAGCTCGAACTACCTCACCTAGCCGATGCCCCAACCACGCCTTCGGCCCGTCTCTGCTCTCTCGATTATCTGCGCATGCCCCCGCAAGCCGCCATGTATATCGCCATGGTCTCGAGCCCTCCTGTCGCTGATGGCAATTACGTGCTATCAACGGTAACGGACGTTCTGCTCGCCAAGAACGTCGCCATGCCTAACACTCTCGTTACTGTCACCGGCAATGGCATCGCCATTCCTATTTTAAACTTCAGCGCCTCTCCTCAACTGATTCCGGCAGGCATGTCACTCGCCGCCATCACTGCTGCCGAAGACTGCGATATTTGTGCGTTGGATCCCACCAGTTCCTCCAGTTCGTCCTTCCTTTGCACCACAAGCAGTTCGCCGCGCGATGTCTTTGTCGGAATGATCCCTGATGACCTTCCTTCTGATCAAGCTACTGACCTTCGCCGCCTCCTGGAGTATTACCACGACATTTTCGACTTCGACGATCGTTCTCTGAGCCAAACGTCTGTTGTCCAACATCGCATCGACACGGAGAACCCCCGCAGGGGCGTCTGCGTAAGCAGGCGTTTGGTGTGTTGCGACACCACGTACCCGAGCACATGAGGGTTGGCCCCTCCCGCGTGTAGCCGTGCGCGGCTTAGCCGTGTCCGGGGAAAAGAGGATCCTGGAGGTTGAGCCGATGCCGGGTGTTTGGACCTTTACGGCCCCTCGGTGGAGGCAACACACCTCTTTGGCCTCCGCTTCGCGTAGACGGCACCCCCGGACTGACCCACCCGGGGGAAATCGGTAGTCGCCTTTTCCTGTCTCTCTCTCCCCAATCTTCGTCTCTCTCTCATACTTTTTCGCCTTTCCTGTCTTCTACTCTCTTCCATTTACTTCCATTCTCCCTGGCGGCAAGGGTTAACCGTGTGTGGCTATCCTACCTTGGGTACACCATATTTGGTTATAGTAGCGGCGTACGACTGGCGTCGTGCAGACTTGTGTACAAGCTCTGCCGCGTCCCCTCGTTGGGCTCCGTGGTGGGTGGTCGGCGCTGTTGCCGAATATAGACACCTTCTTATGGCAGCGCAAACCTCTGTTGTCTATGATCGGCCTCTGAAAAGAGGCCGCACCGAAGCAACGTTTCAGTTCTCCTTTCGGATCAATACCCCAGCATTCCCCAAATACCATGTAATGCATAGTGAAAACAACATACCCATAAGAAAGCTTTCACCATTTCTGGTGGCCAAGTGCCTGCAAGACAAAATTGGATCAACATACAAAGCCTCAAAAATGTCTAGCGGGGACCTCCTCCTAGAACTAAATGACAAAGATCAAGTGCAAAAGCTCTCAGAACTTACCAGCATTGGCGACGCGGCAGTCACTATTTCAGCCCACAGAACACTAAATACAAGCAGGGGCGTGATATCCGAGGAGGACTTCCTTGGCTTGAGTGATGAGGAACTGCTGGAGGGTTTCCAAGAACAAAACGTGACTAAAGTACAAAGAATCGTCATCCGCAGAAATGATCAAGAAATTCCGACAAAACATGTTATACTTACCTTTGGGACAAGCGAAATGCCTACCTCTCTGAATGCAGGATACGTAAAAGTAAATGTCAGACCATATATCCCCAACCCCAGACGATGTTTCAAATGTCAACGGTTTGGACATGCTTCACACGCATGTCGAGGACAAACAACCTGTGCTAAATGCAGCTCCAATGACCACCAATCTGACAATTGCACTTCTTCTCCACACTGTGTTAACTGCAAAGGGGACCATCCAGCTTACTCGCGGTCTTGCCCTTGCTGGAAAAAAGAAAAGGAAGTAATTGCACTAACTGTTAAAGAAAAAATCTCGTTCTTTGAAGCACGAAAGCGATTGTCTTACCTCTCCAGAAGAAGTTATGCCGATGTGACGCAGGTGGGGGCAGCGTCACAGAGGCCTCGGGAGTCCTCCGAGCCCACGCACAGTGGTCCCGCAGTGACCCCTCCCGCCCCCGTGGTGGCAGCAGCCAGAGCTGCTCCATCGTCTTCGAAGGGCCCGCAGACACCAGTCTCGCAAGGCCCTAAACTCAATCGAACTCCACGGCCCGAGACACGTGTCCCGGCGCCCAACTCTCGATCCTCCAGCGCCTCTGAGAGAGCAATGGAGGTCGACACAAAAACCCCGGTCTCGTCGACACCGAAGGACAAGCGCTCTCTCGAGCGCGCCAAGAGGGACAAAGTCCCAATAACCACGTTAATTCAGAAAGTGATAACCTAAAGGTTATCCCTCCTTTCTAATAACCCTCTCCAAACAATGTCACCTAACATCTTATACCTTATAGAATCATAATGGCATTTTTTACCTTTATGTTTTAAAATGGCTTTTATTATCCACTGGAACTGCAGAGGACTTTTACACAACTTAGGTGACATAAGAGATATACTAAATAACCTCTGCCCTGTGGCTTTGTGCCTACAGGAAACAAACTTATGTGACAAAAACATTAATATCTTAAAAGGCTTCACTGTTGTACGGCGCGACCGTACCCAAGCTAACCGGCTTTCGGGCGGTGTGGCTGTGGTTGTGAAACACGGAATTCCAGCTAGAGCAGTAACCATTAATAGCCACATAGAAGCCGCTGCTGTCACCATTTTAGCACATAAAACCATTACCATCTGTTCCCTCTATATTCCTCCACACACACCGTTCACTGTAAGAGATTTAGACCTGATTTTAGACCAGCTACCGGAACCATTTCTGATAGCGGGAGATTTTAATGGGCATAATACACTATGGGGGAGCAAAAAAACTGACAATAGGGGACTAACAATCGAAGATTTTATCCTAAGTAATGAACTATGCCTTTTAAATACTGGTGCGGCCACGTACTGTTCCCCTAGCACAGGAGCTATGAGTTGCCTGGATTTGGCAATGTGTTCCCCATCTCTGTTCCCCGATCTTCATTGGACTGTAATAGATAATCCCTACGGTAGTGATCATATGCCTGCAGTCATAAAACTAACATCCGTACTGCCTATAACACTTTCTAGGCCACGCCGTTGGAAACTGCACCTAGCAAACTGGCCTCTCTTCACTGAAAAAGCCAGTTTAGAAAAAATTATCTTAGATGGCCTAAGCATAGATGAAGCGAATGAGAGGATTACTGCTTGCATAGTTGCTGCGGCGGAAGAGGCTATTCCCCAATCTTCTGGATTTGTGAGTAAAAAACTAAAACCCTGGTGGACGAATGAATGTACAGAAGCTAAAAAACTTCAAAACAAAGCGTGGGGTATCTTCCGAAGGTACCCAACCCAAGATAATCTCTTATTATTCAAAAAAGCGAAAGCAAAGGCGAGGTATATCCGTCGACAAGCAGAACGAAATTCATGGAAAAACTATATCTCCTCGATTAACAGTTCAATAACATCCAAGAGAATGTGGGACCAGGTTCGCAAGTTTAGGGGCAACTATGCTCCCTACACGATCCCCATACTGTCAACTCCAGGCACACAAACAAGTCTCCAGGAACAAGCAGACATATTAGGCGAGCACTTCTACACCATATCTAGCTCAGCAAACTATTCAGCAACATTCCTAAAACACAAACAGTCCGCCGAAAAACAAAAGCTTCCGACAACGGGAAGTTCAGATAGACCGTTCAATGCCCCGTTAACACTCCACGAAATAAACAGAATAATCTCTTCGGGTAAGAAAACAGCACCGGGTCCTGACAAAATACATTACGCTATGCTGGCCCATTTGTCCCAGAAAGCGGTAGAGGCCTTGTTGCGGTTTTTTAACATGATCTGGGAAACGGGTAAAATGCCTACAGAGTGGAAAAAGGCTATTATTGTTCCCTTTCTGAAGGCGGGAAAGTCACCAAATACACCTAACAGCTACAGACCTATAGCACTAACAAGTTGCCTCGCTAAATCCTACGAAAGCATAATAAATATAAGACTAACATACGTTCTCGAAACAGATAACTTACTAGACACTCATCAGTGTGGTTACAAGAAAGGCTGCTCAACAACTGACCATCTCGTTCGTCTTGAACACACCATACGTGAGGCATTCCTTTATAAACAGCACTGCCTAGCGGTGTTTTTCGACCTAGAAAAAGCATACGACACCACATGGAGGTATGGCATTTTACAAGATCTAGCAACACTAGGAATACGCGGCAGAATGCTCAACTGTCTGGCCGATTTTCTGTCAAACCGAACATTTCAAGTCCGTCTGGGAGCAACACTGTCCCGAGTCTTTGTCCAAGAAAATGGCGTCCCACAGGGTTGCGTATTAAGCACTACTCTCTTCGTGGTGAAGATGAACTCCATAAATTCAGTTATACCGCCCAACATTATGTACTCTTTATACGTCGACGACCTTCAAATTGCATACCGTGCCGCGGGTATGTCTACATGCGAAAGGCAAATCCAGATAACAATTAACAAGTTGACGCAATGGGCCGATAAAAATGGATTTCGGTTTTCTACACAAAAAACTGTGGCAGTGGTATTTTCACAAAAAAGGGGGTTACACCCTGACCCAGCTCTCAAATTAAATCAAAGCACGTTACCGGTTAAGCAAGAGCAAAAGTTCTTAGAAATCAATTTTGATAGTAAACTAAACTTTATCGCCCACATTAACAGCGTAAAAACTAAGGCAAACAAAGCACTTAACATCCTGAAGGTCCTATCACGTAAGCATTGGGGCGCCGACCGAACATGCCTGTTACGTATTTACCGCTCTGTCGTGCGCAGCATTCTTGACTACGGTTGCATAGTTTACGGGTCAGCAAGGCAGTCGTACATCAAACGTCTTGACCCCACGCACAACCACGGACTACGCTTAGCAACTGGTGCGTACAGAACCTCACCAGTAGAAAGCCTATATGCCGACAGTAACGAACCCTGTTTGGAGCACCGAAGAGCTTTGCTTACAATTTCATACGTGCTCAGAATCACAGCTTTACCTAATCATATATGCCACACTCTTGTTACTTACACCACACACAGAACACACTATGCCAACAAACCACATAGCGTGAGACCACTTATCCTTCGATTCGAAGATATGTGCCAAAGCTACAATGTTCCGAGCGAGGCTCTCAAGGTCGCCGAAAGACCGAACAGACTCCCCCCATGGCATGGTTTCGCACATTTTTGCGATTTTACCCTAACATGCCACAAGAAAAAAGAAACACCGCTTGAACACATAATGCAAGATTTCTTAGAAGTACAAAATAAATACAATGACTACACCGAGTTTTACACTGACGGTTCCAAGACAAATGAACATGTTGGAAGCGCAGTTGTATCGGAACACTGGGAAAGTTGTCTTAGGTTGCCACAGTATGCTTCGGTTTTTACAGCCGAAGTATATGCCCTGCTTATGGCCTTGGAAAAAATAGTAACAGAAGATTATAAAAAAGCAGTTGTCTACACAGATTCCCTTAGTTCACTTAATTCTCTCCATAGAAAATCAGAGTGCGAACCTTTTCTCGGCTACATCCTGAGAATGCTCGGCAAATGTGAAAAGCGTGGTAAAATAATTCGTCTCTGTTGGGTTCCAAGTCACGTGGGAATCCCGGGAAATGAAAAGGCGGACAAATGTGCAGCACTCACAGCCTGTAACAAAATTAGACAAATAAATCTTCCATTCAAGGACTGTGTCCGGGTGGTCCGTGCTGCGATCACCTCAAAGTGGCAACACGAGTGGGGCTGCCAAGTAAATAACAAACTACAAATAGTAAAACCCATACTACAGGAGTGGAAGACATCTTATCACCAGGAACGTTTCATGGAAGTCATTCTATGTCGCATTCGCATCGGACACACACATCTCACACATAACTTTTTATTTAAAAATGAACAACAAACGGTTTGTGACCACTGCCAAGAATCCCTAACTGTGAATCACATTTTAATAACATGTCCGGCGTTGGAGGAAAAAAGACAGAAATATTTTTATGAACTTTACAAAACACTAACACCACTTCATCCATCCCTGATCCTAGCTGAAAATGCACTTGTATCTCTAGACGATGTTTTAAATTTTTTAGATGAAACAGGGTTCTTAAACAAATTTTAATGTAAATGATCTTTGTTGCTTGAAGCACTTTTATCAAGTTACATATTTTCAACCTGTGCATGGCGCATCATAGCCTTAGTTGCTTTTGCGCCACAAAACCATACATAACTTAACCTGACACGGAGAACGCAAGCCCTATCCGTCGCCGTCCCTATCGTGTCTCTCTCGCCGAACGTCGTGTAATCCAAGGCGATGTTGACAAAATGCTCACAAAAGGTGTTATCAAACCTTCTTCCAGTCCGTGGGCGTCCCCTGTGGTGGTAGTAAAAGAGAAAGACGGCAGCTGGCGCTTTTGTGTTGACTACCAACACTTGAACAAGATCACACGCAAGGACGTCTACCCCCTGCCCCGAATCGATAACGCCTTGGACTGCCTCCACGGCGCCACGTACTTTTCCTCCATCGACCTACGCTCCGGATACTGGCAGATTACCGTTGATGCCATGGACCGTGAAAAGACTGCGTTCGTCACACCAGATAGCCTTTACCAATTCAAGGTTATGCCTTTTGGGTTGTGTAATGCCCCCGAAACCTTCGAGCGAATGATGGATTCTCTCCTTCGGGGCTATAAGTGGTCTACGTTTTTATGTTGTCTAGATGACGTGATTGTCTTTTCGTCTACTTTTGAGGACCACCTGGCCCGCCTGTCGGCCATTCATGATTTGTTTCGCCGCGCTGGCCTACAACTTAACTCCTCCAAGTGTCGTTTCGCTCGGCGTCACATCACCGTTCTCGGTCACCTTGTTAGTGCTAGCGGTGTCCAACCTGACCCCGACAAGGTGCGTGCCGTCCGAGACTTCCCTGTTTCTCGCTCAGTTGGCGATGTACGGAGCTTTGTCGGCTTGTGTTCCTACTTCCGCCGCTTTGCCAGGAATTTTGCCGACATTGGCCGGCCGCTTACTGACCTACTCAAAAAGGACATCTCTTTTTCCAGGGGTCGTGCACAAGCTGCCGCATTCACCACCCTTGTCAGTTTACTGACGTCACCGCCCATTTTGGCGCATTATTACCCGTCGGCCCCTACAGAAGTTTGCACCGAACCTAGTGGCCACGGCATAGGTGCAGTACTCGCCCAACGCCAGAACGACCAGGACCGTGTCATTGCCTATGCCAGCCGCCTTTTCTCGTCGTCGGAGCGGAATTATTCGATAACTGAGCGCGAATGCCTGGCTTTGGTCTGGGCTGTGGCAAAAGTCCGCCATTATTTGTACGGCCGAACGTTTTCCGTTGTCACGGACCATCATGGCCTTTGCTGGCTCTCGTCGCTGAAGGATCCTACAGGAAGGCTTGGCCGCTGGGCGTTACGACTATACAGGAGTACACCTTTGACGTGCTCTACAAATCTGGCCGGATGCACCAAGATGCTGACTGCGCTACCCTGTCGACCCTCCCGACACCGCCGAACGTCATACCGGTGACTTCGTCATGGCTATTGCAGATCTGGCCGACATACGCGCTGAACAGCAACGTGACGACACGTTACGATCTATAATTGACCGCCTCCATTCTCGTTAGCCCGACCCATCGCTTCGTCTGTTTGAGCTTCACGACGATATTATTTACCATCGTAGTACCACTCCCGACGGCCCAGAGCTTCTGCTTGTTCTCCCCAAGCATCTTCGTGCTACTGTCCTCCAAGAACTCCACGATGCTCCGACCGCTGGCCATCTTGGCGTATCCCGCACAGCCGATCGCGTGCGGCGCCGGTTTTTCTGGCCTGGTCTGTACCGATTTGTTCGACGCTACGTTCCTGCGTGTGACCTTTGTCAGCGCCGTAAACGGCCCTCAGGGTTGCCTGCAGGCCTTCTGCATCCTATTCAAATACCCCAGGAGCCACTCTACCGCGTCGGTCTCGACCTCCTCAGTCCATTTCCTTCGTCTGCTTCAGGGAACAAGTGGATCGCAGTTGCGACTGACTACGCTACGCGTTTTGCCATCACGCGAGCTTTGCGGACCAGTTGCGCCACTGACATCACCGATTTCCCCCTTCATGACGTCATCCTTCGTCATGGTGCTCCTCGGCAACTGCTCACAGACTGAGGCCGCTACTTCTTGTCGAAAGTTGTCGCTGACCTTCGTTCCTGTTCTGTGGAGCACAAGGTCACTACTGCGTACCACCCGCAGACCAAAGGGCTCACCGAAAGGCTGAACCGCACCTTAACCGATATGCTGTCGATGTACGTGTCTCACGATCATCGGGACTGGGACAGTGCTTTGCTATACGTCATATTCGCGTACAACTCCTCCCGTCACGACACCGCCGGTTTTTCGCCGTTTTACCTCCTGTATGGCCACCACCCTGGATTGCCTTTTGACACGCTCCTACCTGCTGTTCTGCAACATACCATGGAGTATGCCCGCGATGCTGCCGCGTGAGCTCATCTGGCACGTCAGATAGCTCATGAGCGACTATCCGACTCACAATTATGCCAAAAGGACGGTTACGACCACAGCCACCGGCACCTCTGCTTTTCTCCGGGATCTCTTGTGCTTCTCTGGACTCCTCGTCGCGTCGGTCTCTCCGAAAAGATCTTATCGCATTACACCGGACCTTACAAGGTTTTACGGCAACTTAGTGACGTGAACTATGAAATCACCCCACTGAACAGTTCTTCACCATCTACCCTGCCATCTCGTGACGTCGTGCACGTATCCCGACTGAAGCCGTACTTTTCCGTCGCCTCCTCGAGTAATTATAGTCTGCGCTGAGACGGCGCTCAGCCCGCCGGGGCGGTTAGATGTTGCGGGCCGCCTCCTTGCATTAAGGAAGAAGACGACAATCGCCGGGAAACGCTGAGCGTGTTCAGCCATCTTGGCCATGTCTGCCAACAATCCCTGTACATAAATACTGTCTCTTTTTATCTATTTGACGCCCCGTCACAATATGTTGCTGGACAAAGTTGCTGACACGTCTGATGTTCGGAAGCCCCGTCTGCTTGTGCATCTCATGCAGCTATGTGGTTTTTGAAATGGGCATCTTTGTGTTTTTGGTGCCATAATCCTTTGTTGGGCTTTCATTGGTTGGCAAACAGCCTCTCGTACCTGTTGCAGAAGTATGTTTGCCTGGGCCAAATAGTCACAGGGGACCTGGATCATGAGTATAACACCAAATAAGAACGGGTTGGAGTGCCTAGCTCAATTTACTGTTATCCTAGAAGAGAAAAGTACACAATCAGTGCATTCTACCAGTCCTAAGCTGCAGGGCTGAAACTTGGTTGATAACAAAGAAACTTGGAAACGGGACCGTGCAATGCATGCTAGATTAGACTATGGCAGGTATAACATTGAGACAAGAACTGTACAGTACATATTAGAGGGCAAAGTGAGTGTAACCAATACACTGGTTGTAACAGAAGTGGAGTTGGACAGGTCATGCAATGGAAAGAGCAGGTAATTGGCACTCTTATTTTAACAGAATGTCTGCCAAGGAAGGGGAGGGGAACGTAGTCGAGGGCAGCAGAGGCCGTAGTAGCATAGCACTATTAAGAAATCTGCAGGCATAGTATGGAGCTGGTTTACACAAGGCATGATAGCTAGAGATCACTGTTATCTTATAGTTTTCCATACAAGAGAACCCACTGTTTGTATGAAAATTATGAGTAATGTGGGTTTTCAAGCTCTGCAGAATTTATCACAACTCTGTTATTTTTCATTTGTTTGAATATGTTTTTGACTATGAGTACCTTGCACCATTAGCTCGCTACTCATCACCCTCTTTCATTGTTTCCAGTTCTTTAGATGACACTTTCTTTGCTGCTTCCCCGGGGCATGGCATTTGTCGTCGTTTTCTTGCCATATATATTTGTGAAAACTTGGGCCCCTGGGTATATACACAAATAGACAATCTGCTGCTGGCTATTGTCTGGCATAGTAGACAACTTCGAAAAGGGTATGTGATACTGGGTATGCACTCATTCTTGGGTAATCCCCCAGAATGGACGCACCACTGTGGCATAAGCGGTATGAAGTCTTAAATGCATTTAATTATGTATTTATTTGTGCATACACCTTTCACTACTGGACCTTTTACGTATACTCACTCACGTTACCTAGCTACGAATCAGCTCAAGATTGCCTGCTATGAGTTTGAGCATGTGCTCCAACTAGGAATCGTGCATCTATTTTCCAGCCCATGAGCACGTTCATTGCACATGGTACCCAAGAAGACTGCAGGTTACTAGCACTTGAACGAGAACTATCAGTGTTTGACGCCACCGTCCCCGACCGCTACCCAGTGACACACGTTGGAGATTTTGCAGCAGCGCTGCACGAAGCTTATATCTTCTCCAAAACCTCTTATCCTCTCAGCAACATTTTTTCCCTTGACAAGCATCGCACTTCGCCATCATCTTTGACCCAGGGAGCTAACCGCTACAAGCAATGATGCAGTGCTCGTGTGGTTTGCTAGTGCTGCAACCTCAACTACTCGGAGAAGCTTTGCGGCAGTTAGGTCTCATGACTGTGCTGGATCTGCGTGTTTGATTGTGTTAATCCTTACAGTGCATTAAAAAGGGTGCATGGAGAAGGGCAACAGATTATAGTAGATCTTTAACACAATTCCTTGCTTTCATTTTTTTCGTGAAGCTGTGCTCTTACATGCATTTTAACAATAAAATTCTGTTTGCAGGCAATGTAGACATGCGTTTATTCAAGCTGTTCTTTCCTTGCCCTAATTCAACAATAACCAACCTTAGAAGCTGCAAATTTAGCTAACTTAAGAAAATTTTGCTTTCTTTAGCTACTTCTAGTAGCTTATTGTTTGGCTAAATTTTTAGTCGGGTATCTTGGTGCAGTGCAAAGCAGTTTACTTGAGAGGCATTACAAGCTCTGTGTTTAAAAAATGAACTGATTGAAGAATTCTCGGATTAATATTAGACCCGTTAACTCTGAGTGAGCACTGCTTTCACCGCGAAATGTAGCAATGAGCTAGGCAGGTGCTGTCACAATAGCGTAATGTTTAGGTTTAGAAGCAAAATTGGAGTTGTGAAGTTCAAAGCCCTATGGCTGGAGCCTCTCTTTATACTTCTGACATTAGAGAGCTTCAGATTAGAGGACGCAAGCAGCATGCGTGAACAAGAACGCTGTTTGGGTATTGGTAGGACCCATGTGACTTGCGGAACACAAGCTGCTTGCGTCCCCTTATCTGATACCATTATTTTCATTGTAAAGCAACCAATATTGCAGTAAGTCTGGTCAACCTGCATCAAGGCTAAAATATTTAGTAATTTTAAAGCACTTCACCACACTCTTGGCCACTAGACTTGTACTTTCCATGCCTGTATTTCTTGCTAATCAACTCTTGAGGTGTTTACGTTGTGTTTCTATGCTGTAAGATTAGTGGGCAGGCCATGTAATGCGTAGGATGGATAACCGATGGACCATTAGGGTTACAGAATGGATACCAAGATGAGGGAAGTGCAGTCGAGAACGGCAGAAAACTAGGTGGAGTGACGAAGTTAGGAAATTTGCAGGCGCAAGTTGGAATCAGCTAGCGCAAGACAGGGGTAATTGGAGGTCGCCTTCGTCTTGCAGTGGACACAAAAATAAGAGGATGCTTAAGCTTCGCCTTTAAGAGTAGAACGCGATAGCGTTATCGGGACCTGTTTGCATCGCAACGCGTGGCTCTAGGTGCGGTAGAAATGCTGGAAAAGGGGTTCGTGTTTGGTTTTCCTCGTAGCAAAATTAGGTTTTCTCGTACATTCAAATTACAATCTGACGCCGAGTAGTAAAGTCATACTTTACCATTTTTCTGACGGATTTCACTGTGGGAAATTCAATTTTTGTTCACCAAAACCTTGCACCACGTGGAGGGCCTGTGCGGTCGGGGTGGCTGGGGATTTTCTCTGCCACCCACATCGCACGCCGACGCTGGATTTTCTGCGTCACGGGGCCGTTAATGCTATAATAGGCTGATGATGATGATAAATAAAATTAATAAAGTGAAAGTCTGTGCTGGTATATTGGCCATGTCATTCTAAAACTGTTAGGTTTGACACTGTCACTAACCCATAGTCAGCAAGACTATCTTCTCGTATCCTTGCACCCAGTCTCTTTATATTAGTGCCTTTTCTTTGGGTCTTAGTCTGTGACACTACTGATACCCAGAAGTGATAAGAGGGATACTGTGAAGCGCAGTCTTTTCATTTATTTGTCTTTAGCAAGGACTTTTGCATGGTCTTGTATGTTTGTACTGCGTGCTTCTGTTTAGATGTTTGTATCTAGGAAGGATATATGCGAATTGTTGAATAAACCTTTTTGGAGTTTCCTGCTTATTGACCTTTCAGTACCACTATGCACTGCGAGTTAAGAAATGTAGGAATTAACGAGGTTGGCCCCTGGTTTGCAATCCTACACTGGCGAAAGGGAAAGAAAGCGAAATAAGAGCTAATACTTGCATACAACAGCTTTCAAAGATGGTCATGTACAGAAGCTCAGCTAAGCTCCAGTGGCTTTCCCTGAGGGTGGTTCTTGAGCTAAGACTCTCAATGTGTTCTTTGAGTGCATGTTGTCCACTCTGTTTAGTGTCATGCTCAAGGAACATCCTTAGTTTTCAAAATAAAGGGCAGTGGCCGAGGGTTTGCAGTTGCAGTAAAACTCGAACGTACTCTGCAGTGAGGTTGCTAAGTGGAATGTGTTCAGGAGAGAGACATTAAAGAAATGAATCCCATGGTGATATTGGGAGAGTCTAAGGTGCCTCTTAAATATGATGTTTTGAAATGTGAATAGTCCTATTTTAGGATAGAGTACTTTATGTGTACGTGTTGAGGGAACTGGTCTGGAACTGCAGGTTGAAAAAAGGATGGTAGGGCACGCTGTACAGCCACGCCTTCATAAACAAAGTCAACGTGAAGATTTCGTAAGTAATCTTAACGGTTGATATGTGTGCTTGTTCTGTCTGAAGAAAGGGGTTGGATTTTTCTTTTAGCTTGAGGGCAAAATTGATCTTGGGCATAATGTACTGATTGCCCTTCTAGCAGCAAAACATAGTTACAGTAAAATCTCGTTACAACAAACTTCGTGGGACCGCTGAATTTAATTCGTTAATTTGAGTTATCGTAGTAGTGAAAAATCAATATTTCCATGTCAGTAATGTAACACAACAAAGAAAATTACATACCTTTGCAGCAGATGCGCGTAACGTCTGTACGAGAACGCTGGGTACAGTTTAACGACAATTTATTGCTTGAAGAAGTCTGTAACCTTCTGCTGAGTAGACAGCAAGCGCTGCAAGACGAACGCCTGCACATTCTCGACCTTCGTCTGAACGTCATCGGGGAAATCTTTACAGCGCCCGAGGAATGATTGCTTCTTTTCTGGAAAAACTAAAATATCCGAGCTGGAAACACTCTCTTCCTCTTCGTGTGTTGATTCAGTGTCGGCATCCTCTTCGTCACTACTGCAATCTTCTTGCTCTAGCACTTTATTCACGACGTCTTCGTTGGTGAGCTCCGCGGATGTAGCCGCCGCGCTTTCGCTGTCAATGTAATCATCGAAGGTCACCGCGGTGTCGACGGGGAGCTTCTCGGTAAGGTCAGCCCAAACTTTTGGGTGGAGCTCCTGTGTGTCCTCGCAGTCTTGTGACGTAGGTGAAGCCTTTAAGATGCCTGCCCTTCGCCAGCAGTTGCTGATCGTGCTTGCCTTCACATTCCGCCACGACCATGTCAGCATTTCTGCAGCTTGACGTATGTTTACCTGTGTGTCCAGCTTCAGTCGAATATTGATCAGGAGGCACTGCACAAGACGCTTCCGAAATTCGACCTTCACACATCTGATGATGCCCTGGTCCAAAGGTTGAAGCAAAGAAGTACAATTCGCGGGCATAAATTCAAGCTTTACATTGCTCAATCGCACGTTCACGATATGCACTGAGGAATTGTCAACGATGAGGAGAATTGTTCTGTCTTTATTCTTCATTGTATCGTCGAGCTGCAGCAACAACTGAGTGAACAATTCTAGCGTCATCCACGCTTTTTTGTTGGCTCGGTAGTCGCAAGGCAACGAGACGTTTTTCAAGCAGGGCAGCTTGGCAGACTTGCCAATAACTAGCGGCTTGAGTTTTTCCGTGCCAGTTGAGTTGCAGCAGAACAGAACCGATACGCAGAGACGCGATTTATTTCCGCCCTTGCACTTGTCAGCTTTGAAGTTCAATGTTTTATCAGGCAACAACTGATAAAAGAACGCTGTTTCATCTCCGTTGCAAACGTCGTCTGGAGAGAAAGACTCGACGATCTCTTGAAAGCGCTCATTCCGCCAGGCAACCGCACTATCTGCATCTGCTGCCTTTTCTTCGCCACAAGCAACTTGCCACGTAATGCCATTCCTTTGCCGGCCGGAAGCGGTAAAGCAATCCGGCACTTGCATCGAAACCCGAGATGTCCAAAGCGGCCGCGAACTGTTAGCGCCTTCTCTTGAATAATCGGGCCTGACAAGGGCACATCGTTTTGTCTGGCATCTTTAAACCACGTGAGGACGGCGTTGTCGACGTTCTGGTAGTTGCCAAGCCGCAAGCGCTTTCTTGAGGGAGGCAGCTGTGACTCTCGATGCAATTTCATCATCTTTTCCCGATCCTTGAGCATCGTTGCCATTGTTGAAAGGGGAATATCACGCTCCCTGCACAGGGGGGGGGGGTATTCTGTAAGAGTCAACCTAGTGGACTGTCCACTTCGGCTGTCGCCATTGGCTGCCGCTTCACGAGCGCGAATGTGCCAGCCAGTCTCCTTCGCGCTCGTGAAGCAGGAGCCAATGGCGACAGCCGAAGTGGACAGCCCATTAGGTGGACTCTTACCGAATACCCCCCCCCCCCCAAGTCCACTGGCTTTCTTCCAGCATTCAGCTGCGTCAAAATGTCCACTTTTTCTTGGAGCATAAACTGGCGTCGCTTCTTTTTAACGCGGGGGCCTGGAGAACTCATTGTCAGCAAAGCGACCACACAACACAATCACAGCACCAATAACTTCGAAATTTCTGCCGATCGCTATCAACGTGGTGACGCTAGGCCTACGACCTAGTAGGAGAGTCCGAACATGAACATACACGACGCTCACGCTGATGCTGGGGCTGTACCCATTGAAACGGGTTCCCCAGCGCATGGCTGCTGCTGCGGATGATGATGATACGTGTAAACCTCAGGGATTCGGTACCGAAACTTCAACGGAACTTCGTAATAATGAAGCATCTTGGTGATTACGGGATTAAATTACGTACGTTATTCTGAAATATTCGGTAATCTGAAATTCGTAGTACTGAAAGCTTTTTACATTGAAAATATAGGCATTTTGGCAGGGATTTAAAAAATTCGTAAATCTGAAAAGTTCGTTAATGTGGTGTTCGTAGTAACGAGATTTTACGTACATTGCCTGATGTCAGCACGCACTCATTGGTATTGTCCAACGAGTGACAAACCTGGAAAATCATATTCTCACGCCTCCTAGCCAATCCGCCCCCGTCTGCGACCATTCCGTGATGCCGATGGCGACATCCGCCATCTCCCATCATGGCTCACACTAATCAAGACACCCTCATTTGGCAGTGGAACTGCCGAGGCTTTCACCAGAAACAACCGGTACTTAATCAATACCTACTCCAATACACCAGCCGCCCGGATGCTATCCCACTTCAAGAAACCAATAACGCCCCCACCATGCTCCCCGGTTATCAAACCTTCCATACCACCCGCCCTCTTCGCCCGGTCTTCACCCTAGTACGGCTTTGTATCCTTGTTATTCAACATGATCTGCATAGTACTCACATCGAACACCTATTCCTCGAATTAATTCCCATTCGTTGCATCTTCCTTCTGAACATTTACAATAGCCTCAAGAAAAAAGCGAAGTGTCGCTTCCCCACCCTCTTTAAGAAGGCTTTTCACGTAGCTGGAATGCACCCCCTCCTCATCGGCAGCGATTTCAACCTCACCCATACAGGCTGGGATTACTTTCTCAGAAAGCTGCAGCTCGCAACCTCTGACAAGATTACGTCTTAGGCCTCACCCTTATCACGGATCCCTCCTTTCACACACGCCTCGGTACCTCCACTACCCGGGACTCTACCCCCGACCTCACCTTCATCAAACATATCAACAATGCACACTGGACCAATATACAGCAAGACCTAGGCAGCGATCATTATATCCTTACTATCACTCTACCCCAACTCGCTGCCGCCCTGGCGCCCACAAAAGAATTGACCGTTACCGACTGGGATGCCTTTCATAAGATACACATTGGTGCTACCTCAGCAGAAGGCATTGCCGACATCAACACCTGGATGCAAGCGCTATGCACTGACGTTCAAATGGCCACTCGGTTGGTAACTATAGATTCCCCAGTTGAACGCATGGTTAGCCGCCTCGCCCATCTTCTGGATGCTAAGGCTAGCTCCTAGCTCGATGGAAGGGGCAGCGCTTAAACCGTCGCCTCAGAAGTAAGATCTGAAAACTCAATGCAGCCGTCGAGGAGCATTGTCAAGCCCTCAGCCGGCAACAATGGACTGAGCTGTGTAACACGGTGGATGGACAACTTCATCGCCCATCCTCGTGGAAACTCCTCGAACACCTGCTTGACAATACTACCACCTGCACTGCTCAACAAGATCGACTGCAGAAACTCCTTTATACGGAGACCCTTAACCAAGGTCCGCAACCAGCGCTTGACTATTTACTTACTTCGCACTGGACTAAGTTTTTGCGGTGTCAACGCTGGCTTCGCTTCTCCACCCTCCTTCAGTTTGCGCATGCATACTTTGCCAGTCACATTCCTGTTGATTAACTCATGTAGTTGCCACAGCAAATGTGCTATCTTGGCTCACCCAGGTCCACTTGCTGGCACAAACAAACAGGCCATTTCCAATGTGAACCTAGGAAAGATAAAAATTGCAAAAGGTTAGCTACTCACATACAAAAATAACATGTGCTCTCAGACAAAGGCTCTTTTGCTGAAATAATGGCTAAAAAAGGCAACAGTTACTAAGGAAAAGTAGGCTCCCAGACACAGTGATGGCACTCCAGGATAGAACCAAGATATATGCAAAAAGTTCAAAGTTTACAGCCTGTCTGTTGGAAAGTCCTAGTTAATTAGGCTTCACTGATAATAGTCCAGGGACAACAATTCTAGCTCAGATGCTGTGCCACATTTAATCTCACAGTCAGCGACAACTACCTATTGTAAGGGATATATTAGTTTTTTGGTAACAGTATTAAAAATTTTAGGAGAGCAGATAGGGAAGAGTAGAAACCACACAGTAAACCTTCTCGCACCCTTAAGGTGCTGCTTTGTCCCAGGGCTAGAAATCTTACCCTAGGCTGAAAAAAGTTTTTGCGGTACCCTAGTGAGCTCAAATTAGACATGCGACGAGAGAAGGCATACAGTAAAACCTCATTCGAATTTCAAAGCACTGGAAAAAATCCCAAATTACCCGAATGTTGAATTATTAAGGATACCAAAATAACAAAAACTTTCCCACAACACATTTTTATACTGAATTCATCCGCAAATCATGTTTCTATTTTGCGCATAAGCAGTGCAGGAGCTCCAAATGTCCTTCCGTGACTGATTATAGTGCTCGCAGCGGCGAAGGCCTTGAGAAAGTACTTTCTTTGCAGTGCGGCAGCAGCACAAGACTTGGCCACATCTTCACCCGAGACATGCTATTTACTACCAAGCGTCGATCCCAATTATTTTTTCGCCACTGAGCTGGCTGGTAACAGATTTCCCGTTTATCACAATGTAACTGGCTGATTGGATGCCAGCGTGCAAGCTGCAGTACAACGACTATTTATCCTCGACAGCTTCCGCCGTTTTGCATGACTGCGTGCATTGCACCAAGTCAAAACGAAACTACCGCTTGCCACAACCGGTGCGAACAACCCCGTGGTCTTGATCGACACGATTACAGAGGGCGACGCCCTTTCGCCTTCTCTACGGTCGCGAAGTGCAGACGATGCTGGACGCTATGCTGCCGTGTAAAGATGCTGACGCCGAGGAATTTGCAGAGTATGCCGAGGAAGCTTGGCAGCTCGCGCGGCTGCTCATGAGCAAGCAGCAGCAGGCAGACACACGATGCTACAACATCCGCCACAGGGACGTGTCCTACAACCCCGGGGACCAAATTTGGGTGTCGACCCCCGTTCGCCGTCGTGGCTTCTGTGAAAAGCTACTGAGCCGGACACAACATCGCAGACACTGAGTAGGACACAGACAACCGAGCTCGACATAGTTCATGTTGTGCGCATGAAGCTTTACTTTGCGTGTCCGTAACTTTCTTTTCGTTTTTTTTCTCTCATTCCCTTCTTTGTTTCTTCTTTTCATTTATCTTGCTTCAGCATTCATTGACTGTGCCGGCATGACGTTAATTTTTTGCGTGTAATTTCGCCTGGCCTGCCTTCTTCGTATGTCCATTTTTTAGCATCGAGGCGATGCTTTTGTTCGTAAGGGGGGATATTGCCACCTGTAGGTAGCGGGTCGAGGGCAATTGAGTGGGTCGAACCACAGACTGTGGTCGAGCCCAAGAGAACAAAGAAGACCGCGTGTTTCTTCCCTGCTCGAGAGCCAGCCCCGACGGGAAGGCAACAGATGCCAGAAAAGGGAAGGCAACAGATGCCACTCACTGTCTGAATCGCTATAAGCGGAGCTTTAAAAGATGACTGCGCGAACCTACACAATAGTGTAAGAAGCGCGCAGTTGTTTTCGGCGACGAGCACGTCCCGAACTAACTCGCTCGAAACGGTAAAACCGCGATAGCGTGCAAAGAGCAATGGTAAACAACAAATTGATAACAGTGGTAATCTATGAAAACCGGCTACTGTCAAAAAGCAAACCATGTTTATGGCTATAAAGTTTTAGAATAGGGGCCCCAAATGTTTGGGGCCCCAAAGAGCTTTGCGGGTGTTAGCGTTGGGGCATGCAGGAATGAAGAGTTTTGGAATAGGCGTTTTGCGTTTGCGGATAGCGTGTTGCGTTTTCAGCGTCACTACGGCTTCAAAGAAAAGCTGTCATACATATTAAAATAAAATGTACAATTTTATGATAAGAAAAGTAATTTAGACTTTCGTGTTTCCGCCTTTAATTACAATTTAGAACTTATTCTATTAGCAGCATGCAACTTGTGTCAAAGAAAAGCTGTTATACATAATAAAATAAAATATACAATTTTATAAGAAAAGTAGTTTAGACTTTCGTGTTTTCGCCTTTAATTACAATTTAGAACTTATTCTATTAGCAGCATGCAACTTGTGGCGCTTAGTTTTGAGTAACCAACTTTACGCACCTTCACCCAGGCGAGTCAATCCGTGATAGGCCTGCGAGCCATGAAATTGACAATTTAATTCGGAATCAGCGGCATATAATGAATCAATCTTCATTACACATGTTAGTTGAGGGAAAGCGATAACCGCAATCACTTCTTCTAGCTTACGAACTGCCGCATTACCACAAATCGAGCCCAGTTTTGTGCTAAATTAGAGCCGTTGCTTCGATGGGCGCCGCCATGTTTGTTGTCGAAAGCTTTTGGGGCAGCTGTTGGGGCTCCCGCTAAATCGATGAAATAGCGTGCCCGACGCCAAACCCAAACATAGTTTCCGTCTTGCGCATGCGCAGTGGCTTCGACGCTATTTCTTTGGGGCCCCAATACGTTTGAGGCCCCCATTCTAAAGCTCTAAGAATTGCTGGGGTTTTACGCGCCAAAACTACGATATGATTGGGAGGCACGACGCAGTGGGGGACTCCGAGTTAATTTTGGCCACCTCAGGTTCTTTAACGTGCACCTAAGTACACGGGTGTTCCTGCATTTCGCCATGATCGAAATGCGGCCGCCGTGGTCGGGAATCAAACCCGCGTCCTCGAGCCAGCAGCACGACACCTCACAAGTTAGGCTAATACGGTGGGTGAAGTTCATGTGACGTGGTGCACTGATGTCATCGTGGCAAACATATTTCAATATTAGCAGAATGAGTATCTGCATCCATGACGTTAGGGGCAAACCATCCAGAAGTAAAAGCACCAGAACCCACCTTTGGCTCGAGGTCTGGCTCCCATTCTTTTTCATCCGTTCTCGCATACTTCGCCCACTTCCCCATGTTTGGATTCTCCTCTCTGAGGAGGATCGGATCTTACGTCCAACCTATCGAAATTAATCTCGAATCTAAGCACGAAGAAAAATTCATTAGCAGGAAAAGGAAAATGGCAGTAAAGCTTCACGCCAGAAACGTACGTGGAGTAAGTCGAAAGCTGTGCCCGGCGCGATACTTCATCCGGAAGACATGACCATGAACACACTGGACCGTGTCATCCACCCATGCTTCCCTGATTTCCTGTAGGCGCCACGATCGCCCGATGGTCCCGACCCTATGTTACTGAACATAGCCATGTTAGTACAGTGTACTGTGAAAAACCCACTACTCCCAGGTTCATCCTGATGCACGGGGATTGGGTGCCTAACGGTCAAGCAGGGTGTAAGTTTACTTGCATCAAAGATCCAAGCCACCGGCTCAGACAACGGCACAGAGAGGGAAGGAAAGGCGGGGGGGGGGAGAGTCATTTTGTGCACGCTCACACGCACAGCCACGCGGCCGGGTCAGCCAGCTATAACACAGGCTTCGAGATTTGCTTCTACCCGATCACAGCCACCTCTGGAGCGTGGATTAGGGCGCCACTTATAGCCCAAACACAGCCAAGTCGCAGATTTTCAGTTGCCCAAATATAGCCACATAGCTAACTCGTCCAAGTCGACGCCAAAAATTTTTTCCCGTAGCCCAATTTGGCTATATATAACCAAACCTGGCAACACTGCCCTGTACTTACCGATTTGGTGTATTTCCGTGTGCTCCCAAAGCAACCCTACCTAACTCTCGCTGCTTAACTTCCAACCTTGCTTGAACCTCTGATCTCATGCACCGGACCGCATTGTCGAAAGTCAAACTAGGGATCATCACCCCTTTCCAAATGCCTCTCACCACTTCGTACCTAATGTAATTCCACAGTGCCCTATTTTTCATCGCAACTGCATGCCTGCTCCCTTTAGTCATTACATATTTTTCATGCTCCATTAGGTACTCAGCCCCATTGTTTATCCACACTCCAAGATATTTGTACTTATCCACTACCTCCAGCATAACCTCCTGTATTCTATGCTCGCGGCCTGATTATCATTAAAAATCGTGACCACCGATTTTTCTTTACTAAACTTCAAACCTCAGCTATCTCCCTCTTTACCACAGATGTCCAATAATCCCTGCAAGTCTTCCTTGTTGTCAGCCATAAGTACAAAGTCATCCGCTTATATCAGTCCTGGTAATGACTGTTTAAATCCATTCTCCTTGCTTGAAGAATGAAAGGTTGAAGCCAAGTTCGCTCCTCTCTAATTTTTTCTCTAAACCTTGTACATACAGCATGAACAACAAAGGTGACAGAGGGCACCCCTGCCTAAGCCCTTGCTGTATCTCTATAGGCTCAGATGCCTTCTTTCCCATTTTATAAGCACCTTGCTACTTTTATAGATATCTTTTAAAACATAACTCACTCCATCTTCCACATCCAGAGTGCCCAGTACGTCCCACAAATACTTTTGGATTACACTGTCATAGGCTCCCTTGATGTCCAGAAATGTGAGCCATGTTCCTTTTGTGCTATTTCAATACACTGCGTCAATGAGAACAGATTACCTTGTAACCTTCTTTGTTTCCGGAACCCATTTTGTAGTTTCCCCAGCACCTCCTCGCCCTCCACCCATGCCTGCAGTCTGTCCTTTATAATCTGCATCACCACCCTGTAAACCACTGACGTCACTGTTATGGGATGGTAGTTGTTTATGTTGGCTTTGTCCCCCTTTCCCTTATATATCATGCTCATCCTGCTGACTCTCCACCTGTCGGGGGCTTTACCGCCCATTATCATTTTGCTCGCTGCCTCTCTTAATGCATTCTTAGATTTTGGGCCCAATGTCTTTATTAACATAATTGGGATAACATCAGGACCTGTCGACGTTCTAGTAGCAGCCCTCTTCTCTGCCCTTTCCCACTCACTTTGTTCAAGTGGAGCCACTGCACTAACTAGTCTATCCTCACCTGATTGAGCGCATGCTATGTTTCGTTCTTAAAATTTTTCTGTCATGATTGTTCTTATATGTCCATTGCCTCATCTCCTTCTAGCCGAACACCTTGAGCTGTAACTATAAACCTCTGCTCTAGGCTAGTCTTGTTACTCAAGGAGTTGAGATGTTTCCAAAAATTCTTCGCTGCTTTTCTATCCTTTTTGTTTACTTCTGAGAACCATTAGGTCCCCTTTCTTCTAATGTTCTCATCGATCAAATTGGATGCTTCCCCTCTGCAGTTTAATAAGTTATCCCATTTTTTATACATCAGCTTCTGGTTCACCCCTCTGCTTTGAATATCTGCGTTCCCTGGATGCTTCCTGACATTTCTCTATGGCCTTCTTAACCTCCTCATCCCACCAGCACTTGGGTTTACGTCTTCTGTTCCTTTTGGGCCTGACTCGTACCTTAGCAAGCTCTAGCTCAAATAGCCCTGTTAAATTTGCATATGTCCATTCTGTTTTAGTATCCTCTGAATAACTTCCTCAATTTGTTGGGTAGCTTTTTCCAGCTGCTTTTCCGAGTAAAAAATCCCACATGGTTGTTCATCTTGCTCCCTACCTACTTTCATTTCTCTTCCAAAACTCACCTTAATACGTTTGTGATCACTACCTAGACTTCTGGAGCCATATTCGCCTATGTTCATAACCTTTAGCCTATCATGCATCATATGTGACATTAGTGCATAATCTATCGTCGACTGCACGCTCCCTACCTACCATGTTATGTGCCCTTCACACTTCTGAGAAGTTTGAAGACTTCAGAATTTAATACAGTACTGTTGCATACAACTAAGTCATGCCTTTCACACATATCCAGCATCATGTTGCCTGTTGAGTCTGTGTACCCGTCCATATCTTCTATGTGTGCATTCATGTCTCCTAGTATAATAATCTCGCAACCTCCTTCTAGCTCATAATGTCACTTGATATGCATTCCAGCATTTTTTTGTTTTCCTCTTTAGCATTTGCTCCTGTCCACAGGTATACAAAACCCAGGAGTGTCTGCTCTCCTGCCACATTCCCTTTTAACCATAAATTCTCCTTGCATTCCTGTTTGACCCTTTGCCAATTCATACTTTTATGAATGAATGCCCCAATTCCACCCTCTTTTCTGCTGCCATCTGTTCTATTGCAATATTCCCATGCATAGTCAGGATTACAGGGTGGTTGCTCCATGTCCCTAAGATGTGTCTCTACAAACCCGTACACCAACAGCTTTTCCTGCCTTAGTTGCTCGTCTATCTGGGGCAAGGCGGCACTTCAGGCGTGCGGACATCTAAAAATCCGTTCGTCTTCCTTGTGCAGTTTTTCCTCGGACTGCTTCCCGCCATCGCTGGAAGCACCTTGCGGTTCGGGGAGAGCACCACTGCGCAGGTTGCCAGCGTGACGTCCTACCATGTGCCAATGATTCCGTCCTGCACGTTATCGGAGCTGTCTCCTCATCATTTGCCGTTATCCCGCCTGGTTCTGTCGGTGCATGGTCAGCACCCAGCACCACCCCACGGCTCGTCTACAAAAGGACGATCAGTGCACTCGACGCTTCTTGGGCACGGCGGCACTTCAGGCATGCGGACGTCTAACGATCCGTTCGTCTTCCTTGTGCAGGTGAGGAAACAATACGGGAAATGTATGCACTCGAACAACCTTTTCTTGCTTGTGCTGCCGTGCCCATGGTGCTTAGGTGTACTATGTAGCGTCAAACTGCTCTTGCGGAAATTACTGCTCCTGGGTGGCGACATCGAAACGAATCCCGGACCTACCCTAGACCAAATCGCAAGCTCGTTAAAGGAAATCGCTGCGGATATTAAACTCATCAAGGAAAAGCGACTTGCTGAAATCGATAAAAAACTAGATGCCTTAAGAAGAGAAGGTTGGCTTGAGTCAAGAGGAAATTGTCAACACGAAGCGCGCATATGAAACCTTGGAAATGAAAGTCGATGATCTAGAAAATCGGAGTAGGCGATTGAATTTAATTCTTTATCGCCTGCGAGAAATTGACCGAGAGACGAGTGAAATTCTTGAACAGACAGTGAACAAAACTGTTCTTCAGGACACTCTCAGCTTAAATCCAGTTGCAATCAAACGCGTACATCGTCTGGGAAGAGCAGAACGGAACAAGAATAGGCTAGTAATTTTCAAGCTGCTAGATTTCAGGCAGAAATCAGCCATACTTAAAAAAGGTTAAGAACTGAAAAATACCAATTTCTCAATCAGAGAACATTTTTCACCCAGAATCAGAGACATAGAAGGAAGCTGTGGAATAGCGCCAAGGAAAACTAAGAGAGGAATGATAAAGTATCGCTAGCATTTGATAAACCGTTCATCAATATTCGAGCCTTCTTTTGGGACCTTCTTTTTCTGGATGACAAAGTTCATCTCCAAAAAAAAGGACGAGGCAGCACTAAAGCCGCAAACCCGCCAAACTCGTCAACACGTAAAATGAAAGCCTTAACCATTTTAAATGTTAACGCGAGAAGCGTTCTCAACAAAATAGAAGCTCTGGAATGTCTTCTACTGGAACATGATCCTGATATAGTAGGGGCTACGGAAACATGGCTTTCTCCTGAAATATTCGATGATGAGCTTGTTCTTCCCAATTATGTCATTATTCGCAAAGACTGACCTTCCCGTGGTGGTGGCGTCGCTTTACTCATCAATAAAATGCCTTTCATATGTATGCCCTCCCGTTGTGACAGACTCCGAGGCCGTTTTCTGCCGGCTTCCTTGTGATGGCACCCCCATATTTATTGGTTGCATTTATCGAAGCCCATCTTCAGGTTACGAGTGCATCACCACAATTCCAGACTTCATGCATCACGTACGCAGCTCTCGTGTCCTGCTAATGGGAGACTTTAACATTCCGGACATTGATTGGACTGCACTTAACCACACATCGGCTGCTGCGGACGCACTGATAGACCTAATGTTGAACTTTAACCTTCATCAAATCGTATCATCTCCAACGCGCACACAAAACACAAAACTGATGTAGTTGCATATCTGACCATAGCATACCTATCTGCTTGCTGCCACTCGGCTTTAGCTTTGCAGATCAACAGCGTATATAAACTGTAACCGATTTTTAAAGGGCAGACGCTAACAGTGTGCTAACCCATTTCGCACATGAGTTTGAATTTTTTTCACAGCTAGCTTCCGACGCAGCCACTGATACTAATCTACTTTGGCTCAGGTTCAAATCTACTGCTATCCACTGTATTACTAACTTCATACCAACGAAACTAAGGAAACCAACAGTGAACAATCCTTGGATAACACGAAGTAATTCAGGCAAAGCGAAGAATTAAAAGACTGCGCAGGGTGGTGATAAACACAAAGTGCGAGTCGTCCATTCGGCACAAATTACACTGCGCGAAAGCAGAGTTCAGACAGAAAGCAAAAAATGCCAAACAATACTACTTCAGCGTCACCCTTCCTAGTTGTATTAAAAGCAATCCTAACAAGTTTTGGAGACACCTTCGCACTAATAATTCCACGGCGTCGCACACGGGTCCCGAGGAAAGAGAGGAAAAAGCTAATGCATACAACAATTTCTTTCGCTCAGTATTCACCACAGATAACGTTATCATTCCTCATATTTCATCCCTTGGTCCACCAAGCATTGATTTTCTTGAAGTCACAGATGCAGGAATACTCAACCTACTTCTTAATCTCGATCCTAAAAAATCCTGTGGCGCAGACGATATTCCAAATGAGTTCCTTAGAAAATATGCGGAATTGTGCACCAAGTATCTTGGGCTAGTTTCCGCAAATCACTTACTTTGTCTCAGCCACCAGACGACTGGAAAATTGCAAAAATAATACCAATTCACAAATCTGGAGATAAGTCTTCAGTAGCAAATTACCATCCGATATCTCTTACTAGCTCTTCGTGTAAGTTGGTCGAACACATTATCCTAAAACACATAACCGTTTTTCTTGATAAACTAAACTTCAACTAAGCTTCGACGTGGACTTTCTAGGGGCGCCACCGTCGACTTGCTTTCGCAAGCAAAAAGTTAAAAAAACCAAGTGCTTTAGGAGAGGAGACGGCGGACGAAAGAGTAGATGGCGGTACTTTTCTATTAGCGGCGAGAACTTGGAGTGGCGCCCTCTACGAGTGACGTCACGGACAGGACGGCGCTCGCTCGGCTGCTGCGCGCGATCGTTCCCTTCGTGCATGCTTGGAGTATTGGTGGCTCGAGCCGTACTTATTGACAGATATGTCGGCTTCTTTTTACTGTCATGCCTGAACGGCAGTTTTTTCTTCAAAACCGCGAGTCGTGAAAATTTTCGGCGTGGATATCGCCAGGTATGTAACATTGAAGGGGTCTACTGGTTTTGCAATGCGTATATGCACAGTGTCTGTCCATAAACTTTGCGTAAAAAGGATGTCTGCAAATTCAACACACGAAGTTGTGTATGATGCTCCGCAAAACACTTAACATTCCCTTAGTGCTTAGCTATGAGAGACATTGCATTTCACAAGGAAGAAAAAGCTTGGTATTGGTATTTGATGTCAATAGTATAAATGCGTGTTGGAAGGAAGCTGCTCAGCGAATCTTTTATGATGATTCTTATTACTATGGCGAGTTGTTCTAGTCAAATATGGGTACTTTATTAATGCGTAAAAGGAAAACTTAGGCGCGCATTTTGCATGAAAGCGTTTGCTAATACTTTCACCGTTCTCTGAAACAGGCACCCAGGAAACGCATTGCTCATGGCTGTTTACACGACGGCGCGTCACGTATAGTATGTATATACTACACGAATACCATAGCAGTAATCACCTGAAAGAACAGTTTCGTGGTTAAGATCGAGAGCCTATCAATTGCAAGCGAGAAAATGTTTCATAGTGACCCTCAGTTGCCTTTATCGACATCATGGCACAGCCCTTACGCAAATAAATCTACCGACTATCGATATGGCGAGGATGCATTATTCGCGAAACCCATCAGTTCACTACAACTTCGAATTGAAACCATGAAGCAGTTCTTTAAGCGCCAATTGCAATGCCTATGTTATACTCGAGGATATACAGCGCAGCTTACAAGTCCAGCAATCTGGGACATCAACTGCTGCGGCGAAGCCGACCCTGGGGCGATGCGGTTGGCGTAACTCTATGGGAAGCATTTTTTAAAAATCGATTGCTGAGCAATGGCTCGTTTTTCGCGATTTGCACTTTAGGCACTAAATGCCGACAATGTTCTCACGGTATATGTCGAGTGTAGTCTAATTCCACTGGCTGGATTTTTTTCCTGGGGCACTTTTGTAGACCCATTGAAAATGCATGGGGTGATTTTTAAAATGTAGTTTGCAGCACAGTAAAAACTCATCCGCTAATTGCACTCTAGTGGCACATACTTTAGGTCTCTATATATGTAGGTCCAGTTTGGTTTTAATCCGCTGGCTGAATTTTTTTCCTGGGGCGCTTTTGTTTGGCTACTATGCGGCAAAGCATCTCTACAGGGGCAAAAGATTCGTCCGCCTTGGAATTGATGGGAAAGAGCTTGCGGACCATGTCAAAAATGGACACGAATGTGCAGCTGTGATGCATATTTGCTCTATGACGTATAAGGAAAGATGATGGTGTTAGATTCTGCAAGAAGGAGCGGGCCAAATGGCTTTATGAAGTGCCGTCGAAGCGCGAAGCCTGGTTGCGCGCCCCCCTTTTTCTCAAGTTTCGGTGCATGGTAAAGTGTTTCATTTGGTATTTAGAAAGATAAGGTGCTTAGACAGATTTAGTATTAGGCAAATTTTTGACACAAAAGGCCATCGCCAAATAGAGCACTTGTTATGTGTGTTTACGTGTTACTTGTTAGGTGTTTACTTAATTTATTACGTGCGTTACGTGTGTTTAGTGTAATGTGCCGACAATGCGAAGGTTTGAATATTATCAGTGTAAAAACAAATTGAAAGGAAAAACTCGTGATCTATAGTGCGCGTGACGGAACGAAATAAAGAGGAAAATATAGTCCCCGTGTTACAGCGAAAATCATCAGCTTCGTCTCGTTTAATAAACCATCCCGTTTTAGTTTTAAATGCATAAGCATTTCTATGCCTACCAAATGAGAAACTTGTCCGTCCGTCACGTAAGACGAATACCATGGCTCATAACCACGTAAGGCAGAGGCTACAAGCGCTCAGCGAAGTGAAGCGAACAGCGCATACATTCATTCAGATCACCCATACAATACACAGAACAGCACACGTTTCAATAAAGAACAAGTCCAAAACAAGCATCCGAACCATGAATAAACATTGCATGCTCCCTCAGCAATTGTAGTGGTGGTTTTGTAACAGCTTAGCTGGACATCCAGGTTGATAAGGACCCATAATAGTTCGTAAGGGTCGGATCGTGTTCGATAAGGTTGATAACGACCGATGAGGGTTTACAAGGGTTTATGCTGGTCGAATCAAGTTTCATAACACTGATAATGACACCGGGCTGCGTGGCAATTAACAAGCGGCACAATGCTTGTGCATACTTAAGCAACTCTCAGAGGAGTTTCTACGTGATTTCTTTTATCAGTTCGGAAGTATAGCTAAAATCAGGCGTGCCTGTTCAGTGTACACACATCTCGCACGTTATACGCGAAGGTAAGGTTGTGAAGGTTTGAGAAAGTGGAGCGGCAACCGCTGAACTACACCGGGTCAGTTGTTGTAGGGCCTGCTGTGAGCCACACGATTGCTAGCTGAGCAAATTGGTAATCTAAAAAAATTATGGGGTTTTACGTGCCAAAACCAGTTCTGATTATGAGGCACGCCGTAGTGGGGGACTCCGGAAATTTGGACCACCTGGGGTTCTTTAACGTGCACCTAAATCTAAGTACACGGGTGTTTTCGCATTTCGCCCCCATCGAAATGCGGCCGCGTGGCCGGGATTCGATCCCGCGACCTCGTGCTCAGCAGCCCAACACCATAGCCACTGAGCAACCACGGCGGGTAAATTGATAATCTCTTGAGAATACATCTCGGAGCCCCGCTTTGTCGGGAATATTTCCTCTCGTAAGATGACTCTTACAATGTCCTCGTAGCGCAACAAAACACTGGTCTGACGATCGTTCGGACATGACAAACCTGATTCCGGGCTTTCAAATGCAGTCGCACCAAATCGCTTGAAAATACGAAGAAAACATACAATGCGTTTGTTTCTCCACAAACTCAGTCGTACTGTGGGGAAACAAGCTTCTAGTTTATGGCAGCGGTATTTCCCGTACACAACTTTTTTTTATTATTGTGAAAGCAGTTATATGTACACTCCAGACGCATTTACGCCGACGTCATCCGCGTCGCCTTCGCTGTCGCCGCGATGTTTCGTGTGAAGTCCGACTGCGATAACATCGCGGCCGGATGCCGTATGTTGCCGGTGCGAGTGGAAGCGTGTCAGATTCATCTTAGAAGCCTGGGGGCTCAATCTCGAAGGTTATGAAAAACGGCGCACAACAATGCCTCAAGCAAGCACGTCTCGCTGCGTATTGTGTGTATTACACGGACAAACAGGTGCACGCAGAACATCAACTCACCACTCTCGCGTTGCACTAAATGCTGAAGAAATTAAACATTCACTGTTAAGATCACCGCGTACTATCGTCAGTCAAAGCAAACAGCAGAGAAAGCTTCGCTTACTCTGCTTACCACACTGAGTCGGATCCACATAATTTTATTGCGATTGCAAATATATGGACACTCCAGGCACATTTCCGCCGTCGTCGTCAACGTGATGTTTCGTATAATGTCCAAGTGCGATAACATCGTGGCTGCGCGCCGTATGGTATGGGTAAAGTGAAAGCGGGAGAGGGTGAGCAAAGAATGGTTGCTCAGTCTTGCGTGCGCAAGGGTGGAAGGCGGCGAAAAAGCGCTCCATCTTCCATCGCGCACAAGGCCGCAGGGAAAGTGGGGGACGTTTTACTCCCCGTGGCGGCTACGTATGGCGCGGCTGAGCGCGGCCGCGCGGCCCCGATCTAGAAAGCGATCTGCGCTGGGTACAAAGTCTAGGCGGGCCGATGGCTGGGACCCTATAACGTAAAACTATTCCAATCTGTTTTCCTTCTAATCACCTGATATCCAATTTACGTAACCGCCAACGCAAGCATCGGGCAGTGACTCGCAGTGTTGTTTGAGAAGGCTATTGAAATGCTCTCCTGTTTTATAGGAGGTCACTGCATGTTGTTTGCTTTCAAAAGGAATAGTATTGCCTAACTTAACATATATTTCTTACCTGATTGGCTGACCAAGGGCGATGAGCACGCAGAAGTGGAGGGGGTAACGTGGGGCCGGGCTAGCGCAGTGAAAGTAGATAACCTGATGAGCAGGGTGTTGCCGGCGTTTACGTTTGCCCTGCTTCTTCTTACTTAGCTTTCGGTGTCTGCTATAAAATCACATCGGCGTGCAGCGGAAACGTAACAATGCTGCTAGAACTAATCTTCAGTGAAGAAAATTTTACATAACGATGTTGTTTTCGTGCTGAAAGGACTCGACAACCATATAATGTCACGCAAAATTTTAATATAGGCAAATAAATCCATTCTCCACGGCAGCTCCGACTAGCCAGTGCCAGAGCGATCGGCGGGTACCCACCTTCTATTCATGTCAGAACGGGGCATGCCCCTTACAAAAATTTTTGTAGAAAGTCTATATAAAGTGTGTAGACATTTGTCTATGAAGTCAACAGACTTTTTGTAGACATTTCTTTAGACTAGTCTACAGACAGTCTATGGACTTATGGCCATACACTACTTGTAGACTAGTCTACAAAATGTCTGAGTCTATAGATTGACTATAGGCTGTCTATAGATCAATGAAATTTCGCTTTTGTAGACAAATGTCTGTAGAATGTCTATAGACAAGTGTCTATAGGCTTATATAGTTCTGCTTTTGTAGAAATAAGTCTATAAAATGTCTATAGACAGATGTCTATAGACTATCTATAGACTATTCCTATAGACCAGTCCATAGACAGTCTATGGACTTATGGCCATACACTTTTTGTAGACTAGTCCACAAAATGTTTGAGTCTATAGATTTACTATAGACTGTCTATAGATCATTGAAATTTCACTTTTGTAGACAAATGTCTGTAGAATGTTTATAGACAAGTGTCTGTAGGCTTATTTAGTTATACTTTTGTATACATAGGTCTATAAATTATCTACAAACGTCTATACACTATCTATAGACTATTCGTATAGACCAGTCTATAGACAATCTATGGACTTATGGCCGTACACTTTTTGTAGACTAGTCTACAAAATGTCTGATTCTATAGACTGGCTATAGACGGTCTATAGATCAATGAAAAATCAGTTTTGTAGACAAATGTCTGCAGAGTGTCTATAGACAAAATTCTATAGGCTTATATAGTTTTACTTTTGTAGACATGTCTGTGAAATGTCTATAGACTATAAACTATACCTATAGACCAGTATATAGTCTGTCTATGGACTTATGGCCTTACACCTTTTGTAGAATGTGGTACAGTCTGCCTACAGAGAGTTCCTGTAGATCAGTCTATAGCTAATCTATAGACTTCAGCCTTACAATTTTACAGGGTGTCCCAGCTAACTTAAATTTAGTGAAGCTGTTCAATGAAAAATAATATTAAGAAAAGACGCTGCAATCAGATCCGATTTTAAGACCTATGGCGTGCATTCGGCCGTGAGTTCAGAAGTCTGACCTGTAGGTCTTTTTATGATCATATATCTTGCACTGTGTTGTTTTTTAACCTTTCATTTTCATTGACCAGCTTGGCTAAAATTACTGGGACACCATATTACTAGATAATACACCACATTTTGCCAACTATGTTTCGGCAGGCAATGTTATTCTATAAACACTCGCTGCTGGGGTTTGCTAATAAGCAGTTTATTGGAAATGTCTACAAAAATTTATTGTACCCAGTATGCATATGGGAACATACATAGGGAACTGTACATAGAAAAGCATGCATGCAGATGGAAGCAGTCAAAAATCTAAAATGTATGCAGCCGTGAATCATTATGTAAAGCTGCATGAGCATTTGTGTAATTGCACATTGAAGAAAGTTTAGTCGCTTGCAATGCATTCACTTGAATGAAATCTACTATCTGCAAGTTAGTTAAAATTTTTGTTTACATATGGCAGCAACAAAATTTTGAACTTATATTATGCATGTGCACCTGTTGCTTCCCATCTGCATTTATGCATTCATGTTAATAGCTTATTAATGATCCTGAACCAGTTGCACTCTCATATGTTGCAGAAACAAATATTTCAAGCAATTCCACTAGTGCAGACTCATGCAGTGCAACAAAGAAAACAAGTGCACCGATATCGAATTAACTGTTTTTATTGAACGATATAATACATTAATTTATTAAAATGCATGTCTTATGCTATCATCAAAAGAGAATATTTAAATATTTACAGCTGCTTCCCCTTGGCAAGCATGGTTGCCAGGCTGGCCTTGACCTTCGTGTAAGCCGTTCCGAAGGTGCATGCTGCAAGTATGTAGATACAACAATGTGAGGCAAAAATAACAAATGTGTATTTTTTTACGTTCATTAAGCAGCCTAATATATTCGCTCAAACCACTTAAGTCAATCCTTAATACGGTTTAATTATGCCTAATGGCTGCTTGTCAATACAAAACAGTACCATCGCATAATGTTTCACTCTACCGTATGATGAACAATTAAACTGTTACAATTGCTGCTGGTGCCAGCAACAGTATGTTACAGTTTATGACAAGGCCATATGACACATAATGTACTTAATTAACCCAAATGACCTCTATATTAATTGCTGAAACTAGGCTACCCAGTTGGACTGCTTACATTTTTGGCTGGTAATTAAATTTACCCGCGCGGAATGATATGCTCAGAAGAGTGACTGGAGTATTGAACGTATCATGCCAAAGATTGTAATTTATTTTCCTTAATACACATTTAAATGTCTTTCGCGTAGTCTTAACTGATACATCATTGGCCATAACTTCAATAGAACGCAGATGGATTGATTGTGTCGATATGGTCACTTAGTTTCCTATAGATAATCATATCTTTATGGAATGCTGATACGGTTGCAAGTTAGGTATACCACATGTGCACCAGAAATACCCCGTGAGCACTTTCTGTGTTGTGGCACGACACATATGCACCTCCTGGGAAACAAAACTGAAACTGTCATTACAACGAATGCTATCACAGTAAATAATTGAAGGCGCTCTATATCATAAGTATTTTTTCTAGAGTTTCGAGGTTCAGGACACTTACGTAATGAAAAAAGATTGAGTAAGAAATGCCCCCATGTCAGCATGCTTCACTTTCATTTCTTTTTCACAAAATCGTAGGAATTTGTAATTTTTTTGGGAGGTGAAATGCTTCAAAAATATGTTTAAGACAGCGATTCTCTGGAAACATTGTATGGAAATAACAAGACAGCATACCTATGTTGACATTTTCAAATTCCCTGATGTTTTTCCAAGCTTTCCCTGGCTGTTTTCATGAAAATTCCCTGGCAGTCTATGACACCCGCAGTTTAGGGGCAATAAAAAATATTGTGGTTTAATGCTTGCCAAATTACTGCCAGTACATAATTGTAATTATAACGAATAACACATCAGTCACTTGAAATGCACTATTAGATTAAGCTGAATTGAAGCACTTGGTTAATAAAGCTGACAAAGGCTTGGCCAAGTTCGTAATTCATGGCAACATGAGCACAGCACAGAAAATCCTCAAACTCTTCTCAAACCAATGGCTTCAGTTTCAAACGTGTAAAGGGTGCTTCCCCGAGCCACTAATTTATTTTTCGCCAATTCTTTCGGTTAAGTTGCGAAGCTGCGATTGACTGGGCTTATCGCGAGTTTCGTGCTCTGAAAGCTTTTGCGGTTATATATATATATTTATACTGGTTGACAGGAGCCCCATAAATACTCCTACTTTTGACTTACGAAAACGGTAGCACACGCTGCTGATGCATGACCCGCAAACACGGCCTTTCATCTGAGTACGCTAGCATTTATTCAACTGTACGTCTCTTTTAGACAATTCGTCACTCTAGCACAATTTCGAGGTATATACATAAAGCACTTTAGATGAGTTTTATTAGACAGGCAGCGCAGCGTTTATGGCCGCCGATCGAGCGCCACAAAACGAGACCTGCCTACAGTACGCCGCTTAACACACACAATCCGCGCTTATTTCTGCTCAGTATCCACTTTAAACATGGTGTATTTCCCTTTTCACGGATATTGACAATGACGGTAAAATGAACAAGCGCGAGCGATCGCTTGCCGTTAAACATTCCCTATAGTAGAATCGAGAACCCGAGCGCGTTTACAAACCAAACGACAAATCGACACTACGCCCGAGTCGCCTACATTACATGCAGCCGGTTCGCGCTACGAAATACGCTTACCTAGTCATGAGCTAGTGACGGAAAACATCTTCGTTTAAACTTACCGTTCAGTGTAGTTGACGTGTGATGCCACAAAGTCGAGACGAATACACAGACACAAAGGTGCAGGCAGCTCACGAGCAGCAACAAGCGTTGACTTGCCCGGCGCAGCCGTTGAGAATTCAAATCGACGCGGAGAGATGGCGCGCCGCCGTTGCTGCAGCTGCGCATGCGCAGGCGTTGAGGCCGCCGACGGCGTCCGTGCTCCGAGAAACCCGAGCGCCTTTGCCCTTTTCTTTTTTTTTTCTTTTTTATTGCGATAGCAATTATATGGACACTTCAACCGGATTTCTGCCGTCGGCGTCGCCGTCGCCGTCGCCGTGAGGTTCCGTATAGATAAAATCTTCGCCGCGCGCCGTATGCCCCAGAGGCAGCGTGCGGGGACGCGCGCTATCACGGAGAGCGAACGCACTCAATCTCCCACGCGCAAGCAAGGAAGCGGAAAGCCAGCGCCGGAGGGAGCAGGGGGGGGGGGGGCACTTCTCTGCCAACAACCGCGCTCGTCGCTCGTCCGCACAGTCTCTTATCTCTCCCACGCGCAAGCAAGGAAGCGGGAAGCCAGCGCCGGAAGGAGCGGGGGGGGCGCACTTCTACGCTGCCAACAACCGCGCTCGTCGTTCGTTCGACCGCACCGTCTCTTATCTCCACACGGCTCTGACCTTGATGCGCATTCGCCGCTCAGTTTCCGTTGAAGCGATAGACCGCACGTACCTTCGCCCGCTGCTGCGGCGTATATATCCGCTCGCTGCCAGCGTTTTGACGGTCGTTGTCTGCAGTCATTCAGTGTGATCTATTCGTGTTTGTTTGTGCGCGCTCACACCACGCTTGTTCAATCAGTTAGTAATAGTCGGGCCACATTTTCCAACGCACGCTACACATGCAATGCTGCCCGGGTCGGCAGTGCAGCGCTACAGGTGTGTCCCTTCGCACGCGCTGCCCACGGGAAGCGCTTCTCATCAACACCACCGTTTCACACGCGCCTTCTCGTGGTCATCGAGTCTCTCTTCATGTCGATCTACTTGCGCCGCAGCACACCTGCTTACTTAATCAGCTCATGTTTACTACAATTCATTCCCCGCAGGGGCGTCTGCGTTGGCAGGCGTTTGGTGTGTGGCGACACCACGGACCCGAGCACACGAGGGTTGGACCCTCCCGCGTGTAGCCGTGCGTGGCTTAGCCGTGTCCGGGGAAAGGGGGATCCTGGGGGTTGAGCCGATGCCGGGTGTTTGGACCTTTAAGGCCCCTCGGCGGAGGCAACACATCCCTTTGGCCTCTGCTTCACGTAGACGGCACCCCCGGACTGACCCACCCGGGGGGAATCGGTAGTTGCCCTTTCCTGTCCTTCTCTCCCAATCTTCGTCTTTCTCTTTTACTTTCAATCTTTCCTGTCCTCTCTTTATTTTCCTTTTACTTCCGATTTCATGGGCAGCAAGGGTTAACCTTGTGCATTATATCCAGCCTTGGGTATAGGTATTTGGTTATAGTGGGGATGCACCGTTGGCGTGCACAGAACTGAATAGTTTGTCCTGTGTCGTCCCCTAGTTGGGCTCCATGGTGGGTGGCGGCCATCCCTGCCGAATATAGGAATCTCTTAATGGAATCCAATTTCCCCCCACTACCTGATCGCTCCCTCAAGAGGGGGCGCACCGATGAAAGCTTCAATTTTTTCATGCAGCCGAAAGAAACATTCCCAAAGTACCACGTAATCCACAGTCAGCATGAAACCAAGACAGTCCGCACAATATCTCCTTTTGTTGTGTCAAAATCTTTGACAGAATCGCTCGGCCCAGGTTACAAAGTAACAAAGATGGGAAGCGGCGACCTTCTTCTTGAAGTTCGAGACAAGACCCAGTAGAGCAAATTAACAAAACTCATTGCTTTTGGAGACATTCCCGTATCAGTGGGCCCACACAGATCATTGAACACTGTCCGCGGTGTCATCTCTGAAGATGACCTAATTGACCTTAGTGAGAGCGAGTTACTCGAGGGGTGGCAAGATCAGAATGTAGTAAAAGTACAAAGAATAACCATCAGGCGCGATGACAAGCAAATCCCGACGAAACACATAATCATTACCTTTGGAACAAGTAACCTACCAGACTCAATAGAAACTGGATACTGCAAACTCCGTGTACGGCCATACATCCCGAATCCGCGCCGATGCTTCAAGTGTCAGCGGTTCGGGCATGGTTCACAAACCTGCCGAGGGCGCACCACCTGTGCAAAATGTGCATCCAATGAGCACCTATCTGACTCCTGCACTTTCACCACCCGCTGTGCTAACTGTGACGGAGATCACCGCGCGTACTCCCGTTCATGTCCGTCTTGGAAAAAAGAGAAGCAAATCATTGAACTCAAAATCAAATTTAATCTGTCGTTCCAAGAAGCACGCAAGCGTTTCTCTATGCATAACCAGTCTAGTCCGTCCTACACCGATGTGGCACGCCGGGGGGCAGCGCCACGTCATTCGGCGGCCGCTCAAGTCACACGGAGTGTGACGGCAGCCACACCATCAGCCCCCCCGGCTGGAGCAGCCAGCGCTGTTCCGCCCCCTGCTAAGGAGGGCCAGCAGACCCGCGGGCCTGCCGGACCCAGGGCCACTGCCCGTGCAGATAGGCCCGAAACCCCCGCAAACGTGCCCGCTGAGCGGGCACTATCCACCGCCTCAGATGAGGTGATGGATACAAGAAAAACACCGGCGTCTCAGACGCCCAAAGAACGGCGCAGCTCCCTCGAGCGCGCCGGGAAGAAAGGGAAAACCCCCATCACGGGGCCTGGAAAGGCCTCGTGAGCTAGCTTAATTTACCTCTCAGACACACAGCACAAAACACATATAAAATGGATACACAGATACTGCAGTGGAATGTTAGAGGTTTACTCCACAATCTTGATGACATTCAGGAACTCCTTCACAAGTTTAATCCAAGGGTGCTGTGTGTCCAAGAAACCCATCTTAATTCTTCTCATGCGAACTTTCTCCGGCAGTATGCCATTTACCGAAAAGACCGCAACGACGCCCTTGCCTCGTCGGGCGGTGTGGCCATAGCAGTAAATAAAGGTGTTGCTTGCCGGCAAATACAGCTTAAAACGCCTCTGGAGGCAGTTGCTGTCCGTGCAGTACTCTTTAACAAGATGGTAACAATTGCTTCACTATACATCCCCCCGAACTACCACCTATCAAAAGCAGAATTTCACAGCTTCATCTATGAACTGCCCGAACCTTATGTTGTCGTTGGAGATTTTAATGCACACAACACCCTTTGGGGAGATTGTCGCTGTGATGCTAGAGGGCGCTTAGTAGAAAACTTCCTCCTCTCTACAGATGCATGCCTACTAAATAAGAAAGAGCCTACATTTTACAGCGTGGCAAACAAAACATATTCATCTATCGATTTAAGCATCGCATCTAGTACACTCGTGCCATACCTAGAGTGGAACGTGATTAAAAATCCATATGGAAGTGACCATTTTCCTATCGTCCTAAAATTAACAAAAGCTGATGAGTGCTTTCCACGCGTCCCCCATTGGAAAGTCGAGTCAGCCGACTGGAAGCGGTATGAAGAACTCACGCGCATAAACTGGGAAGACATCTCTACGCTTCCTATAGATGATGCAGTGGCATATCTGACGGCATTTGTTGTTGATACGGCGTCAATATGTATCCCCGAAACAAATGGTTCACCTTCCAAACGACGTGTTCCCTGGTGGAACGATGAATGTAGGGAAGCGCGAAAGAAACAAAATAAGGCTTGGAATCACCTCCGCGACTCTCCGACTACAGAGAATCTTATCAGCTTCAAGAAAATAAAGTCTGAAGGAAGAAGAACACGCCGCCGTGCCAAAAGGGAAAGCTGGCAAAGGTACATATCTAGCATAAATTCTTATACAGACGAAAGAAAAGCTTGGAACAGGGTAAACAAGATAAAAGGCCGTGAAACTCATCCTCTACCATTGGTGAATACACAAGGAGAAACTCTTGAGGCCCAAGCTGATTCTCTAGGGGAACATTTTGAGTACATTTCCAGTTCATCCCATTATTCAGACACATTCCTGAGACACAAGCGACAAGCAGAGCAACTGCCTCTGGATCGGAAAGGAGACAGAAATGAACCTTACAACCGTCCATTTAACATGGCAGAATTTCAGGCTGCACTAAATTGTTGTAATAAATCGGCCCCTGGAAACGATCGAATAGTTTACGAGATGATAAAACACTTACACCCCGAAGCACACAAAACACTCCTATCGCTTTTCAACGCCATTTTCTCTGCCAGCTATATTCCGTCCGCCTGGAAGGAAGCAATCATAATACCTATTCTTAAAGAAGGCAAGGACCCGTGTTCGGCCAGCAGCTATAGGCCTATAGCCCTGACAAGCTGCTTATGTAAACTCTTTGAGAAAATGGTGAATCGACGCCTGATCCATTATCTTGAAATCAACAAAATAATAGACCCCTTGCAGTGTGGTTTTAGGGAGGGTAGATCCACAACTGATCACCTTGTTCGCATCGAGGCGAATATACGGGATGCCTTCGTGCACAAACAGTTTTTATTATCGGTATTTTTAGATATGGAGAAGGCATACGATACAACTTGGCGCTTTGGAATTCTCCGTGATCTGGCTGCAATGGGAGTCCGAGGCAACCTTTTGAGAGTGATTCAAAGCTATCTATCTAATCGCACGTTACGTGTTAGGGTTGGTAATATCCTATCTCGTCCATTTACTCAAGAAACGGGCGTACCACAAGGTGGTGTACTGAGCTGTACTCTATTCGTTGTGAAAATGAATTCGCTCAATAGTGTCTTACCTAGTACGATGTTTTATTCGGTGTATGTGGATGATGTACAAATAGGTTTTAGATCATGTAACATTTCTATCTGTGAGCGACATGTACAACTTGGGTTAAACAAAGTAAGTAAATGGGCTGACGAGAATGGATTTAAACTGAACCCTCAAAAAAGCACTTCCGTTCTTTTCTCGAACAAGAGAGGTATACTACCTGACCCCTGTATTCATCTTAATGGACAACGGCTATCTGTGAGCCATGAACACTAATTTTTAGGCCTCATTTTAGACACTAAATTAACATTTATCCCCCATTTAAAATATCTGAAAGCGAAGTGTCTGAAGACAATGAATCTACTGAAGCTATTGTCCCGGACATCTTGGGGAAGTGACAGGGGATGCCTTTTAAACCTCTACAAAAGTCTCATTCGGTCGCGCCTCGACTATGGGGCTATAGTATACAACTCCGCTGCACCTAGTGCTTTGAAGATGCTGGATTCCGTTCACCATTTAGGTATCCGTGTTGCTACAGGTGCCTTCAGGACTAGTCCTGTAGAAAGTCTGTACGTTGAATCAAACGAGTGGTCACTACATCTCCAAAGGACATACTTAAGCTTTGCCTACGCCCTGAAGGTTAAATCAGATAGTCAGCATCCATGCCATTCTACCATTCGCGACATGTCCGCGGCCAGGCTGTTCCGTAACCGCCCGGCCACTAGGCCTCCTCTGTCACTTCGGTTGGAAGCACTGTCAGAAGAATTAGGCGCCCCTCTTCTGAAGAATGTTCTAATGGCTCCTACTCGGCTGCCACCACCTTGGGAGTGGCAGAATATACAGTGTGACATTTCTTTTGCTGAAATATCGAAACGAGCACCTGATACACGTATACATTCACATTTTCGTGAACTTCAGGATAAGTATTCTTGTGCTGAATTCTATACAGACGCTTCGAAGTCTCCTGCTGGTGTTGCCTATGCAGCTCTAGGACCATCGTTTTTAATATCTGGTACATTAAATCCACATACAAGTATTTTTACGGCAGAAGCGTACGCGATACTCTCTGCAGTTAAACACATAAAACAAATGAACCTCGCAAAAGCTATTGTGTTCACGGACTCATTGAGTGTAGTCCGAGCTCTAATGAGCGTACGAAAAAACAAGAACACTGTTTTTAACGAACTATATGCATTGCTGTGCTCAGCTTATACGGTTAAACAAGTCATCGTCCTATGCTGGGTGCCTGGCCATAGTGGCATAAAAGGCAACGAAGATGCTGACGAGAACGCTACCTCAGCAGTTTTTAGCAACGCCGACAGAAACATACCAATTCCAGCCACAGACCTTAAACCATATTTACGTCATAAGCTGAAGAAGCACTGGCAGAAACAGTGGGATACCCAGGTATCCAATAAACTGTATTTTATCAAACCAAAATTAGGGCACTGGATATCAGAGAAAACAGCACGATACAAAGAAGTGCTCCTCTGCCGATTAAGAATAGGCCATACCTTCGGCACCCACTCTTACCTACTGACAGGAAGTGATACTCCGTCATGTCGAAGGTGTGGCGACACCCTTACAGTGCTCCATGTCCTCATCCAGTGCAAGGAAATAGAAAGGGAGCGTAAAAAGTACTTTTATTCTGCATATCGCCAGCATATCCCATTTCACCCAGCATTTTTTCTGAGCAACGAACCACTTTTTAACATAAACACAGTTTTTAGCTTTCTAGATGAAATTAACGTCTTAGAAATCATTTGGCCAGGTCATGCGTAGCACAGCCTCGTCTTCGAGGCTGTAGCCGCAGTGACATAAGTTCTTATACCACATGCCTCTCAGCTCTCTACTTCAAGAGCCCTGTGGAGGCAGTAGTCCTTGTATGTCATTTATTATATCACCTTTTCATAGTGAAACTTTTATGCTCATTTTTATTTTATCATGAATCATTGTCATTCTATTTTACGCTGTTTACAGCGACCCGTTCTTAGGCCTCTTTACAGCCACATAACATGTACATTAGCAAATCAATTAAATCACTTCATTCATAATACATAAACATTTTGTTACCATATGTCATGGCGCTCTTTGGCCATAGCTGGCCCTTGCGCCATTAAACACCACACATCATCACTACAATTCATATTGCTACCAAAGCCGCTCACCTTACTTCGTATGACATTGCTGTGTTGCTATCGCATTCATCGCTTCGCCCTTAGGGCGAAACTGTGACATTTTTTTTTATTGTCGCTCTCTCTCTCTCTCTCTCTCTCTGCGTTCCATGCGCGCAAAACCGGTTGCTTTCACCTCCCATTGTTCAGTTCTTTCCATGGAAGAAGGAAATGCCTTGGCGCGCTGTATTACGAACGCTGTGGGCTATCGCATGGAGCAAGAGCGCACACGTGAATGAACGCAGTGTTTGTAAAAACCGTTAGCACGCACGTCAGGCGCTAGCATTGTGGCCAACGACGATGAGTAATGCAGTGCATTTCTAGCATAGCTTCCAACGTACCGCCAAATGGGATACCTGCGCACATGTTAGTGCACATTTGTCTGTTCCGGTGATATGTCAAAGCAATCAATAAATTAATGACGTACGCATATGCTCGGCCGCACAGGCATATAGCGCCTGGAAAGGACTGGGTGGGCTCAGAGTATCTGGCGCACATTGTAAGTGAACGAGAAGCTTTAATGAATTTATAGCGCGGCATATCAGTCTGCGATAAACCACCCGATATTAGTGATGCAGCCTAGATATGGGGAGAACCTAAAGAGTATCTGAGAATCAGACGACACATAAGGTGCACACCACATGCGCGACATCGGTTCATCGCACACTAGCAAATTCTGCGCTTTCAGCTATACACATTACAAGTCTCTGTGCTGTTAGCATGATTCCTGTTTGTAATCCGCTTCTTGCTAAAACTGGCATTCATAACCTCTATTTACATGATTGGATCGGCATTTTGTTTTCTTTATTTTACTGCCGCAAAAGTAATGCTATGAAAAACAACTGCAAAGACTGTCTTGGGATTGCCGAGAGCGACTACGGAGATCACATAATGTGGTGAACAAATGCGGAAGTATATACACCATGTCTATAATAAACTCTACAAAAAGGCTTTAAAGAAATAGCAGCAGTATATACAATCCCAGTGGCTTATATCAAACGTAGCTCCGTATTATCCACCTGTACCTCCACTTGGTTACAGCGCACATGGGTTGGGCCGGGTTTAACGACTTTTGTCTATAGACGGCAAGTAAACCTGAAGCAATAAGGCTTTTACAATATCGGCTGTCCTTTAGTTCATCTCACAGCTTACCGCAATCGGTATACGGTCTGTTCGCTCGAGTTAACATGATCTTTGGTGATGTCCCACCCTATAGCCTTCATCGGGGGGGGATATAGGCATCCATTAAAGAATAATTTCAAGCACATAGAAGTATATATTCCGCCTCCGTGTGGTTCGCAAGGAAAAATTATCATCGGGGATGCATTCCCGACTAACTAGGGTGCCGGGCCCAGAGGTTACATGTGACAAACTAGTGCAATACTGGATGAAACTCGGCGAGCACACTCTTAAACACCTAATTATCTGGCAAAATAATAATTAAGAACTGCGTAATTCCATGACAAAGAGGCTATGGTGACCTTTATAGCTTTTCTCTGTAGACAGTCTATAAACTGGCAATCGGTTAAAGAAATAGCAAACAGAAAAACTTTTGCGTATAAACAGTATATTAGACCGCTAATATAGGCAAATAAATGTGGTTGATCCCTCTTATATAGGAATCGGTATAGAACACGAAAGTGAAACGTGTCTTCAATGACATGCGGAGGCACCACATGCTACTTGCTCGAAAGCTACAACGCGCCGCAACCGACTGCGCTTACGAACGCGCATCCAAAGTGCATCCGAAGCGCAAGCGACGCGCGATGCGCCGCTCGGTTAGCACGGTCCCAAACAGTGTCGCCGTCTGGTGGCCTCCGGCGGAAGGCATCACCGGCGGTGCCAGCGTCTCCCATTAGAAACGCCCGGCGGTCGGCACACTAGTAAGTATATTCTAGGCACTATAGTCGCACTGCTGAGACCACCGAAGCGTTCACTGTCGGTGCGCGTTAGTGTCATAATGCAGTACTTCTCTTTTCTGCTCGTAGGCGGCGGCACCGCCCCGAGCAAGAGCGCGGGTACACGGAGGAGTGTTAGATATATAAGGCGCGTCTGTGTAGCTCTCTGCAATTGCGTTTGTGGCGCAATGGGTTAAACGCTCGGCGATCTATCGTCGCGGACCGAGAGGTCGTGGGTTCGATTTCCAAATTTTGCATGTTTGTGGAACTTTTTCTTCTGGTTTCTTTCTTTGTATTATGTTCGTGTACATTGTAAGCTGACGTATTTCCGTGACGGAAATACGTCACTGAAGTCTTGGTGGACCCCGGAATAAAACACTTTCGTGTTAAAAACACAATTTAATTACTTTTGTCAAGACTAAATTTATAGACAGGGAATAGATAAAAGAAGTAGACACCTTATCAACTTTCGCCTATAGAAAATCTGTAAACCGGGCGTATACAAAAATAATCAACACCTTATCGACTGTCGCCTATAGACAGTCCACTAACAGACACAGAATGAACAAGAATAAATAGACACGGTATCGACTTTGGTCTATAGGTAGTCTATAGATAGGAAGTAGACAAAAATAAACAGACAACTTATCGACTTTTTTCTGTAGACCGATTATAGAACAGGAGCAGACAAAAAGAAATAAAAATCTTATTACCTTTTGTTTATAGACAATCTATAGACAATGAATGGACAAGATTAATTAGAGACCATATCGAATTTTTTTCTATAGCTTGACTATAGAGAGGAAGTAGACAAAAATAAACAAACATCTTATCGACTTTTTTCTGTAGACAGACTATAGAATGGGAGTAGACAAAAAGAAACACAAATTTTATTAACTTTTGTCTATGTACAGTCTATAGACAATGAATGGACAAGAATAAATAAAGACTGTATCGACTTTTTTCTATAGATAGTCCATAGAAAGGAAGTAGACAAAAATAAACAGGCATCTTATCGACTTTTCTCTGTAGACCGACTATAGAATGGGAGTAGACAAAAAAGGAATAAAAATCTTATTAACCTTTGTCTATAGACAGTCCATAGACAGTGGATAAACAAAAATAAATAGCGACTGTATCGTCTTTGTTCTATAGATAGTCTATAGAGAGGAAGTAGACAAGAAGAAACAAACACCTTATCGATTTTTTCTATAGACTGTCTATAGAATGTGAGTAGACAAAAAGAAATAAAAATCTTATCAATTTTTGTCTATAGACTATCTATAGACAATATATGGACAAGAATAAATAGAGACTGTATCGACTTATTTCTATAGATAGTCTATAGAGAGGAAGTAGAGAAGAAGAAACAAACATCTTATCGACTTTTTTCTATAGACTGTCTATAGAATGTGAGTAGACAAAAATAAATAAAAATCTTATCAACTTTTGTCTATAGACAGTCTATAGATTATTTATCAACAAAAGAACAAATCTATAAAAAGGCAAAGTTGTCTACAAGTAGTCTATAGACATTCTACAGACAGTCTAAACTCATTTTTGTAAGGGCAGTGTCCGGCTACTAAAAAGAAAATTAAGTTTTGATCGGCGTAATAATGCATCTTTAATGCGTACAAGCCACCTTCACGCAGTGATTTTTCACGGTTTTTGGACGACAGGTGACAGACAGGCGAAGTGGACGCAGCCCGAAAACTTTTGACCAATTGCGGATGGCTGATGGTAAAAAGGCATATATAGAATCGAAAAATAATATTTTTCTGTTGTTCGGTCTCACATGCATAATTAGTGTGCACACGTCATATAAGAGTGAGTAGCTCTCGCGGTTTTTTAGCAGCGGAGCTGTTTAAGCCGAGCATTAGTCCGTAACCTGCGGACAGAAATTGTGGGCCGATCCTGGCGGTAGTGCAGAAAGGGTCCAAGCGCAATGACACATACCTCGGTGAAGCTCGGCGAAGCGGAGCCTGGTTAAGTCTAGCTAAGCATGGTTGGGACTACTTAAGCTTAATCTCTCATCGATAGACAATCGATAGTCAACCAGCAGCTAATCGATAATCGATAAATGATCAATAAATTCCGGAAAATGCTGGGAATAACTTGGTAGTGCTTAGCCTAGTCCAAAAGCCATGCCAAGCTAGGTGCCCCTCAGCTCCTCTTTCTCTGTAGCATTGAGCCTCCCGTGCAAGCTACGCTAATATTTTTCCTTTACGTTGCGTGAAAGACAAGTGAAGTTGGGCAGTCATGGAGGCCTGATTGCAAAAATAGAATAGAAGCAGTTTGGAATAGCTTTTCGTTAAAGTGCCCCTGATGCCTTCGTGTGCGGTGTATTCTCGGCGCAATTAATTAGCGTTGAAGCTAGAAGTAGCACGATGGACAATTCGCTCGCTGTTGCTGCCACTCTCCCCCACGCCAGCGTTTTGACAGCGAGTGTCCGCGCTTATCGAGAGAGTTGTGCTCGTTTGTGATTGTGCGCGCGTGACAACGTGCAGGTTAATTTAGTTAGTAAGCGAATGTTTACAGCCGTTTATGCAGCTGATAAAACGACTAACATTAGTTTGCACAGCTGTCCAATAAATTTCTGTCGCAATCAGTGATTCGCCTGTCGGTTGAAATTGACCTTATTGTTAATATTATTGTAGTTAATATTATTATTACTTATTACGCTCAAGCCAGGCGCAATACACATACAAGTTTCGAATACAGGCGCAGTTCTGTCTTCTTGCGACTGAGTGCCGATAATTTTTTTCGAGCAAATGGGGCATAGCGTGTCGTTTACAAAAAGCAGCTTGGTGTCTGCCACTGCGGATACGGTAGCATAGACATGTTGTAAATCCGGTTTTCTATTGGATGGCGCATATCAGCACGCCGAAAGAGAATTTCGGGTGGTGGGTCGATTCCTTGTTGGAAAAATGCATATATTCTCTCGCGCAAGCCGTTGCTTTAAAAGTGAATCCAAAGTACAAGTGCCCACAAATGGTTGTATTAGGTAGTGTGCGCTCTTTACCGTCTGTTGTTGTTTTCTTCCTGTTTGTTTTGGGCAGCGTCTCAATACATTAACATAAGGTCACTGTCTCGTTCGACGGAAACACGTAAACATTTTTGCAGTAGGTAGAGTCATCTGTGTTCGGTGTTCTTGGAAGTAGTCCCCTTCCGAGGTGATCAAAAAGCACAGTGCTACTTCATCTTTCTTTTCCTTTTATTAAACGTGCGACATTTAACGGTAGTGCGCGAAGGCGAGTATTACAAGCTTTTGCGCTGTAGTCGTTTTTTATTGAAAGTTGCACACGTGGCTCCACTCTCGTGCGGCCGAGACGTGGAATGTCAGAGTATGGTCATTTATCGGACAATGCCAGGGCTACACTTTTGTTTTCTCGCCAAAAAACCGTCCCACCCCCCCAAGTCGGTCAAATAACAGTCATAACCTTACCACAAACAAGACAAATTGGCTTTGTGCTTTTGAAAGCGGATAGTGACAGTCTATCAACTCTTTGTCTTTGGATCTTAGCACTTGCTTTCTTTCAAGCCCATGCTGCCCTAGAAAAAAGTCGGCAGAATTTTTTTCTGGTTACAATAGGCATTCTCAATAGCAAGTTAACATTTTCGAAAGTATTCGTCTTCTCCCGCAGTGCGACGTGTGTGGTGGCGTTGTGTAGAGATTCGGGGAAAAAAACGGTCAAATACGATATTGAGCAGCTGATTGCTGCACTGTCGTTAAATGCTAAACACTTTTTGGTTGGCATGACACCATTTACACACCCTTACGTTGTCATTTTCTTGGCACATGAAAAATTTGTGCTCTTCAAATGAATGTTCTATGGTGTAAGTGCTGCATTGTTTTGCTTCTTTTATTTAATGTACTAAGCTTGAAAATGCCGCTAGTCAGACATAATAGAGCACAGAGAAAAGGCCCAACTGCACGCGGCATGGTCTTATCCTTACAATAAATTCGCTAACGAGACAGATCATGAATCCAACTACAAAATGATATCTCGCACCAAAGAAATGTGGGAAAAACCACTAGGACACACTAAGTTCGACAATCTTATTGTTAACAGGTGATTCAAGGGTGACGCAAGGCGACAACTGTTGCATATGACGGCGTGCATACGACTAGACCATCAATAGAATAACATGACTTTAGTGAACCAAGAACCAATATGCAGGCCATGCGGTAAAACTTTATTATAGGAACACATTTTCAGCATTGCAATGTTCGTACAACTCAACGCTTGAAGCCTGTGTATATTTGCGGCGGTACGTATATGTGTTATTGCTGCATGGCCCACTTTGGTTATTAGCCTGCGTAACACCGTGACTCAATTTCGCCTCATCGCACGCACATTTAAGCCTTCTTGAAAACAGAACCAGGATGATTCAGTCACTGGAACAGCCTTTAATTTATTTATCACACAGTCCCATATTCGCTCGAGGAGGATTATAGCGGGGAGCATGTATACACGCATTAAAACTTTTTTCAAGGTAACAATATAAGAAGTGATACTCAAACCAAACAAGATCTAAAACAGAGTAACAAAGTACCAGGGGCCGAATTCACAAAGCTTTTCGATCGTAAGTGCTGCACCACAATTGGCTGACACCTGCTTCTGCGAACAGTTTTAGCGTGAGAATGTTTTTTGTGAATCCGGCCCCAGTATGTAGCATACAGTAGTTACCATGAGCCTAAAAGAAAAAAATTTTGAAATTAAAGGCGTGTAAAATTGTTATACATTACCAGGAATTTGGGACATCGCCGAACAGCGCCTCTAGCGGCCGCCTCTGAAAACATACGCGTTTTCTACGGGAGAGCGTCGTTTTTTTCCGAATAAATAATCATAGAAGCCATGTTTTAAAAAAAAATGTCACAGTTTCGCCCTAAGCGCGAAGCAATGAATGCGATAGCAACACAGCAATGTCATACGAAGTAAGGTGAGCGGCTTTGGTAGCAATATGAATTGTAGTAAACATGAGCTGATTAAGTAAGCAGGTGTGCTGCGGCGTAAGTAGACCGACATTAAGAGAGACTCGATGACCACGAGAAGGCGCGTGTGAAACGGTGGTGTTTGTGAGGAGCGCTTCCCGTGGGCAGCGCGTGCGAAGGGACACACCTGTAGTGCTGCACTGCCGATCCGGGCAGCATTGCATGTGTAGCGTGCGTTGGAAAATGTGGCCCGACTATAACTAACTGAATGAACAAGCGTGGTGTGAGCGCGCACAAACAAACATAAATAGATCACACTGAATGACTGCAGACAACGACTGTCAAAACGCTGGCAGCGAGCCCATACGCCGCAGCGGGTGAAGGTACTTGCGGTCTATCGCTTCAACGGAAACTGAGCGGCGAATGCACAGCGCATAAAGGTCAGAGCCGTGTGGAGAGAAGAGACGGTGGGGGCGAGCGACGAGCGCGGTTGTTGGCAGAGTAAAAGTGCGCCCCCCCCCCCCCCCCTGCGCTCCCTCCGGCGCTGGCTTCCCGCTTCCTTGCTTGCGCGTGGGTGATTGAGTGCGTTCGCTCTCCGTGATAGCGCGCGTCCCCGCACGCTTCCGCTCGGGCATACGGCGCGCGACGAAGATTTTATCTATAGGGAACATCACGGCGACGGCGACGACGACGGCAGAAATCCGGTTGAAGTGTCCATATAATTCCTATCGCAATAATATTCCCGTGGATATAGGCTCTTGGCGCTTAGCCCGAAATAACATGCAAGTGGTACCATTACTTACGGCAGAAAACTCGTTCCAAATTGCGGGCGAAGTTTCAATTATGGGAGTCTATTGAAAAGCCAAAGTTATGGAGGCTTTTTTGGCCAGTAAAAAGCAATTTGCGATGAACCTATTGCATTGACTGACGTATTCCTGGGGATTTATCAACTTCAATGAATCAGCTTTCAGCTAGATGCAGCAGCAGCTCTTGAAATGGCAAAGAAGTCGTTCCAAAATTGCAGTTTTCATAACAAGGTCGCGGAATTTATTGTGGTACATATATAAACCTAGTTTTCGCCAACAGCAGCGCTTCGAAGCGGTAGCCGAGCGTGTTGACCGACCACAGATCAAGATCACTGATAACCACGATCGTGAGTTCGCAGGTTCGAAGCCAGCTGTTCCGCGCTTCTTCTTATCACTTTGTAGCTGCTTAGTTTGGCAGTCTTCCACCCGATGGCATATTCCGAAATGCAGGGCATTTGGTTACGGTTCTTGTTTAGTTTCATTCTACTGTACCAACGTCTTCCTAAAAAAATAGCTGGCTGGTTTCGAGAACATGCGAACGTGTTTCCAAACATCTTTTGTACTTTAGGTATATTGTATTTTGGAAAATAAACGCAGGTAACGTGTTTTGAAAGTACATTTCATTCTTAAGGTGAATATTTATGAAGACATTACTAAGAAATATTTTGCCTTTTCAGCTACGTCTTGGGAAAGGCGTGTTTTGTGCAACTCTTGTGCGGCTTGAGACGTGCCACAAAAATAAATAGTGCCCAGTGTGTGCAATTAAAAGACACAGAAGTAGAAAAGTTGGCTGCAGCCCCAGGCGTAGTATTTTAACAAAGGAATACAGTTGAAGCTATTTTACTGAGTGTATTTGCATGATATCAAAGCAGAATTTTGGCGTATACCTGACCTTCAGTGCAAATGAAGGATATCCGAATTATTGCACAAGCGTGTTTGCTTAGTACAAACCAGTACCTCGAAACATAAACATTCTACCCTCAATATGCAGCGCACGTGTCCTATCATTTGAATCATTCCCATATACCTTCACAAAATTCCAGAAATACTAAAAGCCTTCATATCCTTTTACCCTTTTACCACCACTTTATACTCCACGCTTTATACTCCACGCATACAAATACTCCACGCAGAGGAGTATTTGAAATTATGCGAAAAGACTCTGGGACGTGTTAATGTAGCCTGTCGTGTAAAAACAGAGAACGACTCCAATCACAGACCACACCCTTTTTGAATTATGCCCACAAAGTTGTGCAAGATTACACTGTTTTCGGCTACAATTACCGAAGTTGCCATATAGCATTCTGCTGTTCTGTTCTTGACTAACTCTATTGCTGAATCAGGTCACAGCACCATGATATGATTACTGGTGAAATTCTTTAGTAATTAAGTGCGAATATTCTCCTACCCTAAATTTAACATGTTTGAATAATTGAAGAAACATGAGAAAGGACCGTGACGGTTTGCAGAAATGTTCCTTTATTATAATCGTTTATGATCCATATCGGTACGGTCGTTTTGTCATGATCACGCCAGCGTGCACTGAGCATCATTTATCATTTTGTCTACTGCCTATAAATAAAATACAAAAGTGTCGTTCCTTGTGTGTGAGTAGCACAATGGCAGCTGAACCTTTCACATGGTCCTACTAAGCCAAACCTTCCCTTTTCTGCCATGGTGCCACAGGACATGTCAATTTCACACTTGATTTTCGCCCTTTCAGTTTCCTAGAAAGCATAGGGAGGTACACAAGACGAACAGGCGAAATTTTGAAGTAGTCCTGAGATTTGAGTAAAATTTCATAGGCAATGTTATTATCCTTTATTTGTTTACAAATTTATTACACCTCATTGGTGATAATAATGACGTACTACATAGTAGTTCAGTTCTTATACTTAATACATCATGTCTGAGATGGCTGTCCTGAAAATAACCCAGGTGTAAGCATTGCATGACATTGCCTGGAAGGCCATTCATTAAAAAATGTGTGCGGAATAAAGAAAATACAGGTGTTCAATGGCACAGTCACCGTCAAAAGTTTACGCGGCCGAGATTCTGCGAATAAGTTCATTTTCAACGCAGCTACGCCCACAAACCAGTAAAAGTATGCAAAACTTTTGTTTACTCTAGACTAGTATATGCTGTAAATCCGAATGCCACGATGCGTGCCTCAGGCGTAGAAATATAATATTTTTTCAGCTTGAGGCGTGCGAAAGCTTTGGACGCTGACTATACGTTCTGAAGGCCAGGCTGCTTTTTAGGTTATACGTGATGACAAGCGCTGAGCTCTTGATGATGGAATATTAGAGCGTAGAATTGTAGAACTTGTGCAAGGTCAGGTGACTTCACGACGCAAACCTAGCGATAGAAGCTCTGCATGCTTTTTGTTTATTAACACTGATGATAAATGAATAGTCAGAGTAAATTAATGTTACTGCCCGTTTCTGGACAGACTCGAGTGTAATGCATACGTTCTATGTCACTGAAGGTTCCATGCTAATTCCATACAGGGCATTCATATTCTAATTTTGGCCTGTCTTACGCCTACCGAATCTTTAGCAATGAGAAGAGGTAGGCAATTGCTTCTTGGGATGTAGCCGAGGCCATGGTAAATGTGATTAGTAATGCGGTATATGTGAGTAGGCTGACGGGGATTATTACATGAAGTACGCCAACGTACCTAGGGTAAGTCACGGTGGAAATTACAGAGCCCTTTATTGTATATATGTTGAAGTCATGCGAGAGTGTCTCTGCTAAAAAGTTATAAGTTTAATATCACGACTGAATAGCCTTCTGTTAAGCTGTTGGCAAAAATACCGTGTACGAAGTTCAATTGTGGTTTAAACTGCAACGTTATCAGCGTTTCCAAAAGAAAGCGACTACAAGTCCATCTTTCTCGGGCGTTCATTTAACCTAGGGTACCACTGCCTGACTCGTGACCTTTATATTTTAAATCTGCCCCGATGACGTTAGTTACGTTGCGGAAAAAATAAATACCCTTTCTAAAGAGTGAACCATCACAGCTTCCCGACAAAGCGCGGTACGTTGGCGCAAGTCGTCATGTGTGATCACGATAAGAACGACCACCCGTCGTTAAAAATGACTTGTCACTCCCCGGTTTTTCTTTTTTTTTGTCAAGGACGCGACTAACCCGTAGAAGGGTAATCCCGACTTTGCCATGATGCTTGCGACTTTTCTGGTTCCGGACGAGCGCGTTCTTTGTGTAAAATTCAGGCGCCTCGCATCGAAAGGCTTACACCTTTAAACAGCGAAAGGCTTTCACAGTCACTTCGGTAGCTCCACGGAAAACGCCGAAAATCAGTCCACTTTCAGCATAAGCGCTCTGACCCAAGACACATATTTGCGAGAAAGGAGCTCCTATATTACCCATAGCGAGAAATGTATCCACAAATTACACCTCAGTATACCGATGTGTTTATGAGCCGCACTCTGGTGCCTGTATTCTGTATTATGACAAAAAATATAGTTTGTGCAGTGTCAGTAGCCTAAACGTAAAACAGGAAATTGAAGTCATCACAAAGACTGTCATATATCATAAATTGCAAGAAAAAAAACTAAAACTGTACTTCATAATACTCGCAATGCAAACTTTGATGCATGTGATTCATTTCAATTTCCTATCTGTTCCGACTCGCCGTCGTTTCTGAGAGGTTACGGTGTTGGGTTGCAGAGCACGAGGTCGCGGGATCGAATCCCGGCCACGGCGGCCGCATTTCGATGGGGGCGAAATGTGAAAACACCCGTGTACTTAGATTTAGGTGCACGGTAAAGAACCCCAGGTGGTCGAAATTATTCCGGAGTCCCTAACTACGGCATGCCTGATAATTAGATCGTGGTTTTGGCACGTAAAAGCCGATAATTTAATTAAAATTTTAAAACCTAGGTGTTGCTAATCGTAGTGTTTAAGGGGGAATAAACATGCACTCCTAGCGCGCGCAGAAACTTCGCCGGTTTCTAGCGAGGGGAGCTTCGCGCCGTGACGCAGCAGACCCCTTCAAGCATTGACAGTGCAGCATGCTGCCGGCCGAAATATACGGGCGGTGGGGTGAAACTCGGATGTGGCAGGGGCTGCCGTTGCAACGCGAGGATAATTGGATGTGACGGACGTTCGCGCCGAAGATTAAAAAGATTGTTGATATTAAAGCGACAGCTGTGCACTATGACGTAGCCAAACATGGCGGGTTTTATTGGTGGATCATGAACGCTATCACAGAGAAGGTTTACTGCAAAGCGTTATATGGCGGGCAGAGGCGCGGTGGGGTTTAAAGCGATAGCCCTGTTGCGGCCCATGGGCAAAAAAAAATTGTACCTTAAGTATCCTTACGCGATTTGAACGCGAAAGCATTATCACTCCTCTTAGTCATTACCAATAAAGACTTCTTAAGTATTACAACCTGTTTGCGATCCTTCCTTCGCTTTCTTTTCTCTGCGTTTATTAATCACCAGACCACAACCATTCAGAACTCATCGACAAGTAGCTACGAGTTGATATGGCGATCCACTTTAATCCACCTTAACCAAATTTAATTCATCGTAATTTAGTTTACTTCACCTTAATTCACTTGACTCCACCTTAAGTCACCCTTCTCTAACTTGTAACTTTATTTCACTTCACTGTAATTCACCTTAATTCACAATAACTACCCATAATTACTACTAATTAAGGTTGTCATACCATTTACTAGCTATCTTCTCTATTACTACTGATTTCATTCAAGACGCTGATGAAGTCACATTGACTTTTGATACCACTCGTTGTGGATAACGCCGGCTTTTCTGCCTCATGGCTCATGTAATGCTTTCGCATTAATGACTACTGTAGACGACAACGGTCCGTCTGTACAGCGCAGAGTAAACAGCTTTCCCACTTTCATTGCGATTTGCGCAGCCCCGGTGCGCAGCGTCCCGTCATGCTCAGAGTTGCTGCAGATAGTTCTTGCGCGGCGACGAGGGGGAGCGTGTATACTGCTCGAGTGCACGCGATAGGAGTGAGACCGCTGCTCCGGCCTAAGCGGCCAGATGTTCTTCCTGACGCCGTGGTGGGAACGCGCCTTTGCTGATACGGATGGCACAAGAGCTGAAGCAAGTGGTATACCGGCGTTGTTTCCGCCTTGTTCTCTGCTCTGTGCCGAGTAGAACGACTTATATTACTTGTCACGGCGTGACGACACTCGGCCAACGGCGGTGCCGGTGGCGCGAGGAAAAGAGAGGCCCTGCGTATACAGGGGCACTATCCCTCACCAGTACACGGGAGCCCAAGCCCAGAGTCCACTAAAGTTTGCTTAAGAGAATTAATAGTGGAGATGTGGTTTACGGTAAATGAAAAAAAAATCACGATAAGTAAGCCAAAGAGTGTTTATTCCACTGTCAATCTGCATCAAATCGACAAATTTAACACATGAAAACTTTTCTATAATCGCAATGGAACATTCGCAACACTTATGCTAAAACACTGCGTTGAATCTCATGTCAAGCTTTCATTGTTGTTGTACTTCCTCTATAATAATTATTTATTAATAATGTAATAGTAGTAGCAGTAGCGGAAGTAGTAGCAGTAGTAGCACTGATGGGACTTCAGACCCCCCCCCCCCCCCCGAAATTATTTTGTGCTGGCATGAACCGCCGACCAGAACAACCACCAGCGCCAGGAATAATTTTGGATTTTGTCCACAATGTCCTTTTCACGCTCGAAAACAGATTTCGGCACGCACATTGCGAACTCGTGCTGGATTTCGTCGCAACGCCCTTGGCACCTGGACTCGCATAACGCAAGGAGCCCCATCCGAGCACAAACTTTCAAGGGTTTTTCGATAGCGAGCGGGCGCGTTGCGGCATTTCGCAGCGGCCGCGGAATCTACGGAGCGCATGAAATTCAATTCCGAAACTTTATGGGTATAAAGTTCTCATAAACTTATGACGCGAAAGGTGCACTGACATTTCCAAAGGCGTGCTTTAGATTTTCAATTCTGGAACTTTATGGGTTTAATGTTCTTATAAACTTGAGCTAACATGCGCGCACTGGAGCCCTCGTGTCCAAGCCGTTTCAGAAATGGAAGGCCGCGCTCGCAATCTTCCACACACACGAAAATACTAAATATGACCGTGACTGCCAGCTGGCAGCTGATAATTTTCTCCAAACATTTTCAGGAAGGGCGCCCGATGTGATCAATCAGCTGGACCAGGGCAGGCAAAGTGAAATAAGAGAAAACAGAAGAAAGTTAACGGCCTATTTTCGAAGCGGTTGTTTTTTGCGGACGACAAGGTCTGGCTCTCTGTGGCCATAGGGACAGTGGTCCTATGGATTTAAGCAAATCCCCTCTGAAAATATTGGTATTTTCAGAGCGCTTCTTCATTTGCGAGCTGATTGTGGAGCTACATATCTGAAGAACCATTTGGATGTTGCCTCAGTAATACCTCGCATTTGAGCCCAGATGTACAAAACCAAATTATAGAAATTTGTGGTGAAATTATCAAAGAAAGCCTAGATGCGAAAGTAAATGTGCAGGCCGCTTCTCCATATTTGCTGACGAAACGACGGATATTTCCGGTATCCAACAGTTTACTTTTCGTGCAAGGTACCTAAACAAGGATGCCAACGACATCGAAGGAGTACTTCTAGGTTTTAGCACCGGAAAAGATGCCCTCTCTCATTGCGACTGCAGGTTCTATGTAAATGTGTAGAAACGGCTTCAGATTCTAGCCACCGTTCCAGTGACCACTTCAAGCGCAGATAGTATATTTTTAACATGCGATTAGAAAAACTACTTGCGCTCTACAGTGTCTGAGGAAAACATGGTTAGGCAGGCAAAGTAAAATACGAGAAAACAGAAGAAAGTTAACGGCCTATTTTTGAGGCAGTTCTTTTTTGCGGACGACAAGGTCTGGCTCGACAAGGATGCCGACGTCCACAGAGACGTCGGCATCAACGTGTCCGAAGTCATTGACCGCTTCACTAAACTTCCCCACCGAGTGAAGTTTGTCCATTAGATAGGGAAGCGGCAAAAATCAATGCAAGTAAAGGTTCTGTTCCTTCAGGTCCATAAACGCGTAATTATGAAAACGTATGACTGTTCATTAGTTTGTAAAAACGCAGAAATTATCGCCGTTTATTCAAACAGGTAGCATCATGATCAAAGCTATCGTGTGAAAACGAAAATTACGACGACATCAATAACCAATTTTTCCCGACCTTGTTTATTGAAAGCCGTCCCTCTCGGCGCTTCCCAACAAACACACTCATATATTGGGTAGTTTAACTTGCCGCATCATCTGTGGCTTTCGTTTGGTGTTTTCTTTCCTTTTTAGCTACCCGCTTTTACTTATGTTTTGAGCCGAAGCAATACCCTTCCTTAATTTTGGGTGCAGAAAATTTGTCGCCGCTCAGCAGGCAGTTAAATTACACACTTTCGTACTGATTTTTGCATTATTCCTCTATTATCTACCCATATGGTGCTGTCGCGACCGCCGCATGGCCCAAGTACATATCACGAGTTCCTTTCAGACATAGCGCAAAAAAGTACGCACAACACACACGAAGACACGACAGACGCGGACGAGCGCTACTACCAACCGTTTATTTCAGTCAACAAACCCTCCGATTTATAAGGTGAACCACGTACACCAGTGTCACGCCCCTTTCCCATGCGAGGTGATAAAAAGAAATCTAAAAAAGTTAACAGTACTATGTCCCTCAGGTAACAGAGTTCAAATAGTTCAGTTCGGCACTGTGCAAAAGAATTGACGCTTCGCTTATAGAAATATCTGAGTTCTTGTGGATGTAGAACGCTTCTAGAGCCACTCGAGCCGTGTAGTTTGTTGATATGCCTAAGATAGTGGTCTCATAAAATCGTGCATAACCACACGTAAAACCACACGTAATGATGTGGGCAACCAAATGTGCATACTTGTCCTTTTTTTCTTAACTTTTAGCGCGTGATCCCTGAGCCTGTAGTTTATGCACCGTTCGGTTTGGCCGATGTACACCTTCCCGCACAACAAGGGGACGGAAGGAGGAGGAGGAAAAAGAAGAAAGGAAAGGCATTGAGGTCAACCAGACGCATGTCCGGTTTGCTACCCTACACGGGGGAAGGGAATTAAAGGGATGAAAAGAAAGGAGAGAAAGGGAAGAAAGTACTCGCAGTGTGAACACGTGCGGTTGGCCAACACTTCACAGTCGGTCACTGAGGCCAGTCGACTTCATGAATTTTAACAATGCCCGCGTTGCTTTGTGAGCCTGCGACGCGTGGGGCCACGGTCCAAGAATCTTTGTCTCTGAAAACGGTCTCCTGTCTAATTTGTTTAACACACTCCGGAGAATGTCGCGTTCGGTCTCATAAAGATGACAAAAACACAACACGTGTTCCACGGTACCCTCACAGTTGCACGAGTCACAGATTGGTGTGTCGGACATGCCCAGAAGGAATGAGTACGCTTTCGTAAAAGCCACCCCTAGCCAGAGGCGGCAAAGTAAAGTTGCATCACGGCGGGGTAAGTTCGATGGAATTTGTAGCCTCAGTGTAGGATCCAGCCGGTGGAGATGACAGTTCGTAAAAATCGGGCTGCTCCATGATGTTTCTGTCTCGGTTTGAGCGAGTAAACGAAGGCCCCTCGCTGCGTCTGTCCTTGATAAGGGTATAGGAACAGTTAGGGTTTCCTTATGGGCTGACCGGGCGGCATCATCAGCAAGGTCATTACCGACAATGCCACAGTGCCCCGGCAGCCATTGAAAGATGATGTCATGTCCGTTCATGAGGGCTTGATGGAGAACCTCTCTGGTCTCAAACACCAGTTGTTCATGTGTCTTGCGTCGTAATGCTGACTACAGACTCTGAAGGGCTGCCTTGGAGTCACAAAAAATTACCCACTTTCGAGGTGGTGTTTCTGCGATGTAATTAACAGCAGCACGAAGGGCGGCAAGTTCTGTTGCCGTAGAAGTCGTTATGTGGGACACTTTCAACTTCATTGTCACTTGTAAGGTCGGGATGATAAAAGCGCCTGTGGAGCTGGTGGCTGAGACAGATCCATCGGTGTAAACCTGCGTTCTTAGTTCATATGCATCGTTAAGCAATGACAATGTCAACTGTCGTAGAGCTACCGTGGAATGACGGAGCTTTTTCATAATTCCCGGAATCGTGAGGTGTACTTGTGGCTGTTGTAGACACCACGGGGGTGACAGTGGTCTTGCTGCTAGTGTAAATCCCGATGGAAGGCAGCCTCGATGTGCCGCAACAAGTTTCGAAAACGTGGCCTGAGGTCTTTGTGCCGGCAAAGCAGCAATGTGATGACTAGGTACGCGACACAGGTGTCGAATGTGTGCTCTGAGGTTGTCAACCGTAATGTATGTTGTAATCAAGTAGTCTCTAGCAATCACGATTGTTGCATAAGTCGAGGCGCATCGTGGAAGTCCAAGACATGTCCGCAGAGCCTGGCCTTGCAAACTTTGGAGGGTACGAATATTTGTTTTGCATGTGTTCGCTAAAACCGGCAAGCTGTATCGTAAAAAGCCCAGAAACAGTGTTCTGTAGAGCTGCAGCATGGACAGCACCGACGTTCCCCAAGTTTTTCCACACAGGAACGTCATTATATGTATAATCGAAATTAGTCTCCGCTTGAGGTAGATGCAGTGGGGGCTCCATGAAAGGTTCCTGTCAATAATCACACCTAAGAAGCGGTGAGACTTCTGGTATGTAATCGCCTGGCCATTGAGAGAAACAGGGTACGGTGTCATGGGTTTGCGCGTAAACGCAATGAGCGCACATTTTTCGATGGACATAGTAAGGCCTTGTTTTCTAAGATACGAACAAGTTAGGGTGGCTGCCCACTGAATTCTTGCGCGCACTTGAAGACGAGTCATCGCAGAAGACCAAAGACAAATATCGTCGGCGTAGATCGACAGGTGTATTGTCTTGGGTAATAGTTCACCAAGGCCAATCATAGCTAGGTTAAAGAGAATAGGGCTCAATACCCCGCCCTGTGGGACGCCGCCGTAGGTATAATAGTTGGGAGAGGGTCCATTTTCGGTCTGCACATAGAAGGACCTTCTGGTCAAATAGTCTCTGATCCATTGAAACATACGGCCACCGATTCCGACAGTCTCCAACGACTCAAGGATCGCTTCATGTGTGACATTGTCATACGGCCCTTTCACATCAAGAAAGAGCGCCACTGATATGCGCTTGAGGCATTTTTGTTGCTGTATGTACGTTGTCAGGTCGATAACATTGTCTATTGAAGATCTGCCTCGCCGAAAGCCTGTCATTGAGTCAGGGTATATATTGTGGCGTTCAAGGTACCATTCTAGGCGTGTAAGGATCATCTTTTCTATTACTTTTCCTACGCAACTTACCAGGGCAATAGGGCGATATGATGTCAGGTCTAAAGGCGACTTTCCTGGTTTTAGTAGTGGTACAAGCCGACTTATTTTCCATTGCTGAGGAACAATTCCGTCATGCCATGAGCGGTTGTAGTAATTCAACAGCTCTTGCCTGGCCTCTCGTCCAAGATGGGCAAGAGCTGCATACGTGATGCCGTCAGGCCCTGGTGAAGATGAACGCCGAGAAGCAGCCAAAGATGCGTCAAGTTCTTCCATAGTAAATGGAAGTTCCATTTCTGGGACGGGAGACACAAGGACGACACTGACATCTTCGGCGTTGGGGGTGACACACACGCCAGCGATCCGCGCACAAAAATCATTTGCCACCTCAAGTTGCGTCTGGCAGTGATGTAGGGCTAGGGCCATGAAAGGATGTCGCTGTTGTGAAGACGAGCGGAGGCCACGAACTGTCCTCCAGATGTATGAAAGTGGTTTCCGAGGGTCCAGTGATTCACAAAAGGACTTCCAACGTTGTTCCTGCAATTTGTTCAAACGGCGCTGGATTTTCTTCTGTGTTCTTCGTGCCATTCTCAGGTCACAAACTGCCTTCGTGCGCCTGTACCTCCTTTCAGCTCGTCGTCGAAGTGCCGTTAGCCGCTCCAGTTCTAGGTTAAATTGGGAACGGTTCGCTGTCATCGTTAGGAGGCATGAAGCTTCTCTCATTGCCTCTGAGATGGTATCCTCTAGGCTATGGCCCAGGTCTTCTCTGCATGCATTTTCCATATGTAACTTAAATTTAGTCCAATCGATACGTTGTACTGCAATAGACGAGGAGGAATTGTTCAGCCCCCTTATCTTCAAGTAAGTAACAAGGGGACGGAGTATACCACTCCTGTCGCACACCCCACGAAGCGGCTGTCTTGGCTTGTTTGGCAACCTTCTTTCCTGTCACCGCAAATTCGAGGGCAGAGCCTGGATAGCTTATTAGGAGCCGTGAAGACCACAGGAATACGATGCCTGTTCGCGACCTTCTTTAGGTTGTGCGAGACCTGATGCATATAAGGCATGGCTACAGGTGTCGCCATCCATCGCTGGGTCGCAGCCCTTTCCGCTCCAGCTCTCTTGTTTACCCTCTGCAGGATAGACTCGGCCACCGGAACAACAAGCAACTCAGGGAATCCCGCTGCTAAAAGGCGACCAATCTGATTGGGAAAGCTATGCTGCATTGAATGCGGGCATGACTTACGGAGCGCAGCATCCAGACATTGTAATGCGATTCCCCTTTTTACTATTTTAGAGTGGGCAGAGTCAAAAGGCAGGAGACACTTCTTAACCCGTGGGAGGTACTCTCAGCAAACATGGCCTACACTAAATTTTAGCCTGAGATCCAGGAATTGTAACTCCTCAGTTCCAAGCAATTCACGAGTGAAGCTCCAACCCTGCCCAGCTTGAATAAAAACATCTAAAATACTCCCAAGGGCGGTGAAACCGTCCTCTTTCCTTAAAAAAATTAAAAAGTCATCGACGTACCGAAGCACTTTGAATACCTTCCCCCCATTAAAAGCCAAATCAAGCGCACTGTCAATATCAGCTAAAAGTATGTCGCATAGAATCGGAGCCACGCAAGACCTAATACACATTCCTCTACGTTGCAGAAAAGGCTGCTCGTTAAAAACAATAAATGTTACACTAAGATAAAATTCTAAAAGCGTTGAATTATGAACCGAAAAGCAAGCGGAGTTTTGGAAATCGCATTCGCCACTCTGTTCAATGCACTTCCTAACAGCAAGTAAAAGCTCATCTTGAGGTACTGAATAAAACAAGTCCTCAACGTCCACAGACAAGCCATAATCTATACTCTCGTTGTGTTTCACATATTCAGCGACTTCAGGTTTCCTCACGGGAAAGGATCAACAACCGTGAGTTACTTAAGGCTCTTCAGTAAAAACTGACTAACCTTCTTTTCCCTTCGCTCACAATGGTTCTGAAAGGGACATCTGCCTTATGTGTTTTTGCAGAAAAGAAAACCTTCAGACTGTTCCCCTTACTATTTCTAATAGCACTAGCAAGAGCATTCAATTCCAAGTCCTTACAAAATTTGATGAACTTAGTCTTAACCCTCACTGCGCTTTTTTTAAACAGCCACAAAGTTCTTGTCCACTGCCGCTTGGGTTTTTTCATTGAACATGCCTTTTGGCATCACAACAAATCCACCTTCCTTGTCAACTTCTAGGAGAACCAAACTGTTCTGCCAAACTGAAAGCAACTATGTTAGACCAACTAGCCCAACAGGCGGTCCTTCTGGAACATATCACGATTTCTGCGATCATAGTTTTGTTCTTGCCGGGATCGTCTGTCTTTCTATGCGTAAAGCTACTACTATGTGTGACTGCGCAACATGTCTATTTGTCTTGTTTGACGCATTACATACAGTGACGTTTGCTCAAATACGTGGATTTATTGGATACTTATACATATATTTAAACATCTTGTTGCGAGGCTTTGTGTATACAAACAGTGCATTTTGTTTCCAGTGACACTTTTGTGCCCTTTATCAACTTGCATCTTCGCACTTGCATATTACATTCTATTTTCGCAATTCTAATCTACATCTTGCAGAACTCCTGCTTCTTATATGTACTCACTGCTGCGACTATATTATCGGTGTAATTACAATACACGACCGGTAACAACTGCTCATGCGCAATCTATTGCAACGAAGGACAGCGCCATTGAGGTTTTTCCCTGGCCGTTGCATATGTACAGTCACGAGCAAAAGTTTGTTGTATGATGGTATGATGATATTACCATCATACCAAAAATTATGGTATGATGATATGATAAAGCTTTATTACGGTCCCTCGGAACGCGCGTCAGCACGTAGCGGGCCGCTCCCACGTCGGCACAGAAAGGCCGAGCCTCTCTGCTGCCACGATTTTATTTTTTTTCCTTCGCAGCCTGGGCATTCCGGCTGAAATCAAGAGCGCAAGCCTACGTGCGCGTGATGGACCAATACAACGTATTAAGCCAATTCGGGGCCGTGCAGCTGCGCTTGAATATATTTAAATTTTTTGTTGATGCCATGGTCTCCAAACTTCCGCTCGCGACTGTACAAAAAAAAAGTAAACAAGGTTCTTCAATGACAAAGATTTATCAAAATATTTGTGCTCAACTTGTTCTTTTCATGGCCTTCACGTTTTTCACACCAGCTGTATGCACTGCCTTGCTGGTTTGGAGCTGATATAGTTCTAAAGTTCGTGTGATATCTTCTTTGCTTATTAAATAGACAAAAAAAACGCGGAAGCATTGATATCAGTTATTTCTGCCACAATTTTTGGGACATTCGAATATATTCTTTTATGAAACAATACATATTTTACTTCACAGTGGGTAGCATTCAGTAGTTTGTTTGCAGCCTCTAATATACAATGACATTGGAAATAACAATGCAGTTATTATGGATGTATTTGATCCCTCGACAAATTCTATAAGGAGGTGGCCGCGCTTCAACGTGAGCCCCCCCTCTCCGAACAAAACTTCTGGCTATGCCACTGTGCACTGAAGCAGGTCTTCGAACACTGACCAGTTACAGATGATTTTATGCATTTACACCCGTCGCTTACCAAGAACTTAGAAAAGGTATTCGGCTGAAATGTAGCAAATTTTCTTTACAAAGCCACTAATTTACTTTGTTCACAGGAACCTCCCTGAGAAAACTGACGTCAATCCGATTTTTTGTTGACGTGATTTTACTCTTTGCGGTGTCGGCCATTATCGTTATGGCGCGGTTTCGCCAAGGTCACTGCCAATGGCACCGAAAATATAGCCATGCACCTAAGGCTTTCGCCTTCGAAAAACAGAAATTCCGTGGCAGTGAACATAACTCGATCAGGCACCTGCACGCAAATGCGCAAATGGACTCGTAAACTGAGGCCAGCCGAGATTAAGCGTGTCAATCATGCGAATGCATATCCTGAAACATGCGCCCATCGCGACCATTTAGCAAGCTAACATTATTATTTTAGAATCATCTTTCGAGAAATGAAGCGACAAAAGGGCATTTTTGCTTTTTTGATTCGATCGGACAAAAAGTTGGACGCGGAAAAGATGGACGGAAGGGGGGGCGGGGGAGCGGAGGCCGCTCTTTCAAGATTCTGCACCCGCTTTCTCGAAGCGGGGCTGAGCCTCTAAACGAATATCAATAGCAGCAAAACTGCTGATTCACAGTAGAATAGCTGGCCGCTCGTCTTATACGCGCGGCGGTTATCAGATCAGTTATTCCTGATTCGCGCTCGTCCATGCTCGACGGTGAAAGCTGTTGGCGTGGTCCTTTTTTTATTTTTATTTTATTGTTAAAACGTGTATTCTATTATCGTCCAGTACACTTCGTGCGTCATCGCGCGAATTTCGAATCTTAAAGGTCAGTACGCCACGTGGTGTAAAAGCTGTGAACTAAAGGCGATGTCCGGAATTGCTGGGGTTGGGCTGCGTTGAAGAGGAAAATTCAAACGCCTTCTGCCTCACCATGTCTCGATCCTGCGTTTGTTTAACTACACAAACTGTGAACTATTTGCTTCGTGAGTACATAAAAGAGAACCTCACATATCCGCCTCATAGAGAAGACACTACAAGCCTTAAATGAATTCACTTTATTTTTGACCTCCACAGGGGAATAATGATATCTTCAATAACCCCCATACTACTAATGAATGAGGCTTCGGCTTCTTTCTAGCTGCAGCCATATGGTCCAAAAGTGTAAATTTTTTTCAATTTTCGTGGTCGGTGTTTGTTTTAATTATTGTCATGGTCCAAAAGGCATATTTCAATAAAAAAATTTGGGCCGATCGCAGCCTGTGTCAGTTCGCCAAACAGATTCGTGATGTCTATTTCTCAAGAAACAAGCGGCAGTAAATTGCACAAGTGAGTTGAACGTGTAGCACGGAACCGTGAATAAATATTGGTACATTCTTTTGCGTATTCTGCAAATAGCCGTAAGCCTCAATTACCTTTACTTCAAATTACCGCAAATTAACATTAACCGATGAAGAACGGCCTAATTTTGAGAAGCAGTTAAAGAAACAAGTGATGCTGATTGAATCTAAACTGCAGTCTCAGGTCCTCGTGTTATTGTCGAGCGTTTAGAAATGAAAAATGAGATATTATACCATGCGCTACTCGTCATAAACAAACACGTTTTAATGGGTTAAAATCAAGGTAAATGTAGTAGTCATATCTAGCAGACAGTGACATGGTCGTTGCACCACTGCAAGTATGGTATCCTAACTGGATTCCTATGTGATATGTTCTTGCGTTTATTGCTTTTATTAGTCACGTGCTATTTATGCTTTTTCATTAGTCCCTCAATCTGCAATGTCTAGATCCGCGCATGAAAAACACGCAATGGGCTGGTCTGAGCTTCTTGGGCTGGCACTGCAGCGTTGTCCTTGAGAAATAAATTGTCGCCAAGGAAATAAGCTCTTTGAATAAGTTTGCGCGAATGAAGACGTCGTAAAATGTATTTGAGATGACCGTCAAAAGTATACAAGCAGAGGGAACGACAGCGAACAAACGGAAACACTGCAGCAGGCGCCCGGACAGTGCCCGAACGGCAGCAGACGACAGGCGCGAGTCCGTGCCCTGACGTCACGCGAGCGGCGCTCGCAGCGCCCCTGTAGGTCGCTCTCGGGGCTAATATAGGGACTTTACGATAACCAGCCTGCAGTCGAGATAGGCCAGAGACATGTAAGGTGCAAATATGGGGGGGGGGGGGAAGCGCCCACGCCATTTCGCTGACGGTCGCAGACAGCCGTTCAAATTGGTGCGCGGGTTGGAGATCGTTCTGCGCATGCTCCAAAGATAGCTGCGGATGGCGCGCGCGTTTCAGTACAGAGGGGATGTCATCTCGGCTGGTGCAGCGAAACCGGCGTAGCGTGACTGGCCGCAAACGACGCTCACCCGCACCCCAAAAACGCCGGATTATAAATGGGCCTTTAAAGTATTGGCCCCCAACAAAGCAGGGAAGAGAATAATAGGACCGGATCCGATACAAGTATAGGTAACTGTCCAAGCCAGATTGACACGTGTACTTCTCTTTCCCGGGTGACAGCGTTTCACCGGCTAAAAGGTGTTATCGCTTAGCGCAGGACGCGCCTGCATGTATCGGAAGTTTCTAGAATGTTATCGATGGTTCAATCCGCTTTCTGTTGTCACCGAACCTGTGTGTTGCCAGGTTTGGCTATGTATAGCCAAATTGGGCTACAGGAAAAAATTCTTGGCGTCGACTTGGACGAGTTGGCTATGGGGCTATATTTGGGCTACTGAAAATCTGCGACTTGGCTTTGTTTGGGCTATAAGTGGCGCCCTAATCCACGCTCCAGAGGTGGCTCTGATCGGGTAGAAGCAAACCTCGAAGTCTATGTTTTAGAAGGCTGAGCCGGCCACGTGGTTGTGCGTGTGTGCGATCGCGAAATGACCTCCCCTTCGCTTCCCTCTCTGCGCCGTTGCCTGAGCCGGTGGCTTTGATTTTTGATGCACTTAGACTCACACCCCGCTTGAAGCCCAAACCGTATGAGAGCGATTTTGTGCGCGACGGCGACGAACGACGGCTTGAAGCGACGAGCGACGGCTTGAAGCGACGAGCGACGACTTCAAGCGACGAAAGGGCCGTCGCGTGAACAGATCGCTTGTTCTCGTCGCTCGATCGCTCGGTTATGGAAATCTAGAATTCGTCGCTTGTCGCCCGGAAGTGCTATGAGCGACTAGCCAATAGCGTGAAGGCGGAACGGGGTGTACATCTGTCGTGTACTACCGATTGTCGCAAGAACGAGCAAATGACTTAATTTTGATGCATGCAAGGATAACAACCTAGTGCAAGATCTTTAGAAATATTTATGCTGCTCTTTACAGTAAAACACATCCACTTAAATTAATAAATCACGCGTCAGGCCAGTTTCGGCGTGTATTTGCTGCCCTCATACCGGCAACACCGGGGAGACGTCGCTTAAAGTCGTCGCTCGCATGCCGTACGACTTGTAGGCGACGAGCGAACGCGACAGCCATCTCCATGGCGTCGCTCGTCGCTGTCGCTCGCAAGATCGCGTGCATGCGGTTTATACTTGACCGTTATGCACCCGATGCCAGGGCATCGGGATGAAGATGGGAGTAGTGGGTTTTTCACAGTACCTGTACTAGCATGGCTATGCTCAGGAAGGGACAGCAATAACATAGGATTGGGGCCGTCGGGCGATCGTGACGCCGACATGAAAGAAGGGAAGCACGGGTGGATGACACGCCCTAGTGTGTTCATGGCCATGTCTTAATTCTGGATGAAATATCGCGTCGGGCACAGCTTTCGACCTACTACACGTATCTCGCGCGAAGCTTTATTGCCATTTTCCTTCTCCTGCTAGATGAATTTTTGTTCGTGCTTACATTCGAGATTCATTTCGATAGGTTGGACGTAAGATCGGATCCTCCTCAGAGATGAGAATCCAAACATGAGGAAGTGGGCCAAGTATGCGAGAATGGATGGATGGTAATAACTTTATTGAATTGTCCTGCAGTTTTGACGACCCGGGCTCAGGTCTCCCATGACGGGACGTCGAGATCTTGTCTCAGCGCCGCCTAGCGGGCCTGCTGGACAGCCCAGAGTTGGTCGCCGAGGTTGGAGCTGCGCAGAGCGGCGGCCCACCTCAGCGATAGGGTCTCGGAGTTTAATTCGTTTTTGTGTTAGGCGTTACATTCCCATAGCATGTGTTTGAGTGTAGCTGTTTCCTGTTTGCATATCTTGCATGTGTCTTCTTTGTGTACTTCGGGGAACATCCGTTTGAGGTGAAACGGGTTCGGGAAGGTTTTTGTTTGCAGTTGACGTAGGGCCACTGCGTGTGCCCTGTTTAGGTCTTTGTGTGGTGGTGGGAATACTCTTCCGGCTTGTTGGTACATCTTTGTAATGGCGATGTATGTGGTCAGTCTGTCTCGTTCGTTTCGGGGGTCTTCCCGAGAGGCCGGCCGGGCGCGGTCCGTCAGCTCTCGCGCTCTGCGGTGGGCTACCTCGTTGAGGTTCGGGGGTGCCTGGTCACCCGTGTGGACGTGGGCGGGGAACCATACGATACGACTCGGGTGGTCCTTGGAGGTGCGTATTCTCTTAAGAATGTTGATGGCTTTAGGAGAAATGCGTCCTTTGGCAAAGTTTCTCACCGCCGCCTGGGAGTCGCTCAGGACGGTATTGCAATCCGGATTCGACAGGGCCAGGACAATGGCTACCTCTTCGGCTTCCTCTGCATGTTGGGTTTCGACGCTACACACGTTGGCAGTTATGGAGTTGGTGTCTATTACTGCTGCAGTGAAGCGTCTGTCATCGGGGTGTTCCACGGTGCCAACGAGGCGGGCGTCGGTTTCCCTTCCGTACGATCGGAGGAGGGTTTTGGCTCTTGCTAATCTGCGACCTTTGTTGAAGTCAGGGTGGACGTTCCGATGGATGGCTGCAACGTGTATGGTTTCTCGGATTTCCTTGGGTATTTGCGCTTTGTGTCCGTGTTGTTTGTGGTACGTGATGCCCAGTCGATCGAGGATGTATCGGCCCGTGTCGGTCTCTGTTAATCTTTCGAGCTGAGATATGCGTTGTGCTTCGGCTTTCTCCTCGAGCGTGTTGTGCAGTCCTAGCTCGAGCAGGAGTTCCATACTGGCGGAGTCCGGGACGCCGAGGGCAAGCTTAAACGTCCTTCGGATGAGCACGTTAATCTTGTTTTTTTCGCTAGTTGACCAGTTGTCAAAGGCCGCCACGTAGGCAATATGGTTGATGGCGAAAGCGTGGATGAGCCTGATGGTGCTTTCCTCTCTCATGCCATTTCTTCTGTTTGTGATCCACCGGATTAGGCGCATGGCGTTGCTGACCTTGGTCGTTAGTTTATTGACAGTCTCGCCATTAACTCCGTTCGTTTCGATGAGCATACCTAGGACCTTGATCTTGCGTACCCTTGGAATTTCGATCCCTTTCTGTGTGTGGATTTTGATTTCTTCGTGTTGTGTCGGTCTGCCGTATCCCTTGGGCGGTCTGCCCTTGAGGGTGGGACGGTATGGCAGGAGTTCCGACTTTCCGGGGGATAATCGCAGGCCCGTCCCCGCGAGGAACTGTTCTACCTTGCGGACGGATTCTTGCAGTTTGATCTCTATTTGTCCGTTGCTTCAGTTACTAGTCCCGATCGTGATGTCATCCGCGTAGATGGTATGGTGGACGGCATGTACTTTTTGTAGCTTCCGTGGGAGGTCGAGCATCACGAGGTTGAAGACCAGGGGGGATGTGACCGAGCCCTGCGGCGTTTCCTCGCTGCCCGTGTTCAGTTCTTCCGTTTCCATGTCTCCGGCAATGAGCGTGGCCTTTCGGTCCGTGAGGAAGTCCCTGATGTAGTTGTATGCTCGGACGCCCAGGTTCAGGTTTGAAATTTGGTCTAGGATGGCGGAGCGCGCCACGTTGTCGAACGCTTTTTCTAGATCGAGGCCGAGGATCGCCTTGGTGCCCCGGGTTCGGTCGTCTAGGATCTGTTCCTTGAGCTGTAGCATGGCGTCCTGTGTGGAGAGGTGAGCGCGGAAACCAATCATGGTGTGTGGATAGGCGTGTGTCTTCTCAAGGTGTGCATTTATGCGGTTGAGGAAGGCGTGTTCCATGACCTTCCCGACGCAAGACGTCAGCGAGATCGGTCTTAGGTTTTCGAGGCTCGGGGGTTTTCCGGTTTGGGAATGAGGATGACCTTGGATGTCTTCCATTGGAGTGGGATATTGCCTTCTTTCCAGCAACCGTTGATGAACTCGGTTAGCTTGTCGATGGACATGTCGTCTAGGTTTCTGAAGGATTTATTTGTGATTCTGTCTGGCCCCGGCGCGGATTTGCCGTTGAGTCCGTGCAGCGCCGTTCTGATTTCGACCATGCTGAAGGGTTCGTCTAGGGTGGGGTTCGGCTCACCCCGATAGTCCAGTTGCTGGACTGTGAATTTTTGAGGTAGGTATTTGTTTATCAGTATTTGGATGACGCTGTTTCGGTCCGTTGCGTTTATCTCCGTGTAGAGGAGCCTGCGCAGGTTGTCTCGTTGGTTGGATTTACTCTTGGTTTCATCTAGGAGGCGCTTGAGGAGCTTCCAAGTCTGGCCGTTGTGAAGTTGGCCGTCGACGGCGTTGCAGACCTCGTCCCATTGTTGCCTGCTCAGCGTTTGACAGTGCTCTTCGATCTCTCGGTTGAGATCGGCAACTTTTTTCCTTAGCTTGCGGCTGAGTCGCTGGCCTTTTCACCGGTTTAGAATGGAAGTTTTTGCCTCGTTGAGGTGGGCTAGGCGGCTGTCCATCTTCTCGGTTTCGATCTCGGTGGTGATGGTCTGTGTGGCTCTTACGACGTCATTGATCAGTTCTGCGGTCCATGAGTCGATGTCGGTGATCCGCTCGTCGTTTTGGGCCGCGTCTCTCTGTCTGCGGAACTTGTCCCAGTCCGTGAGTACGAAGCTTCTGGTCAGTGGGGAGGTCCCCCCGAGGGTCAGGATTTTGATTTCTATAATCATGTGGTCGCTGCCCAGGTCGGTTGTCGTATTTTGCCACTTTGCGTTCTTGATGTTTTTGACCATGGTGAGGTCCGTTGGGCAACTCGGTATCCCGAGACACCACATTCTTGTGGGAGTGCTGGGGTCCGTGATGATCGTGAGGCCTAGGTCTTGTGAGTCTTGCCAGAGGTGCTTGCCCTTGACCGTGGCGTGGCCATAGCCCCACGCCGGGTGCGGGGCGTTGAAGTCCCCGCCTATCAGGAGCGGGTGTGGGCCCGCGAGGGTGGTGGCTTTCTTGAGCAGCAGCAAGAATCTCTCTCGCGTTTTGGACGGGTTGCTATATAAGTTAAGGATGAATATGCGGTATTTGCGATGCCTTTGTGGGATGACATCTATGAACAGGTAATCCAGGTTGACTCCCTGTATATCGTGTCGTACGGCGACGAGACCTTTTCTGATCAGGGTTGTTACCCCCCTGTCCATCGGTGCCGAGGGCGGCACGTCGCGGTATCCCGGGAGCGAAGCCTGCGACCCCGCCGTTTCCTGAAGTAGGATTACGTCCGGTTTGTGTTGTGTGGTTCTGACGTGTTGTTGGAAGACAGCCTTTTTTTACCAAGCCCTCGGCAGCTCCACTGCCACACTATGAATTTTTTACGGTTTGGATCCATGTTGTGTCAGTGATTTGGCCTTGGCCGATCCGGCTTTGTTAGTTTGGGGGAGCTCGTCCATGAATATGTCTGAATTCGAGTGTGGGCCCAGTTGTCCCTGTGGTGGCACCGTGGTGGTGTGAGCCCTACTACTACTTCGATGCGAATTACTCTGTCGGTGAGGCCGGCGACGGCCGTCAGGATACTGCTGACTGTCTTCTCTATTTCGGTGAACATGCCTGATTTCCGAGCGGGCGTGGGCTACCCTGCTGCTTTCCTGCTGTGGCTGTACTGCCCGTTTCTTCGCGGCCGGTTGGTGGTCGACTTCGGGTAGGTCGGCGACCGGCAAGTTTTCCTGCTGTGGGTGTACTGCCCGTTTCTTCGCGGCCGGTTGGTGGTCGACCTCGGGTAGTTCGGCGACCGGCGCGTTGACCGGCCTCTCTAGCGGTTGTCTGTGCTCTTTTTTGAGGTCTTGGACCTCCTTAGTTAGATGCTGGACGAGGTGTCTAAGTGTAGCGTTTTCGCGCCTCAGTTGCCCGATGGATTCGTGTTCTAATTCGCTAATGTTATCGTAGCTAGTGTTGTTATGTTGGGGTGTAGAGTGCCCCGAGACACCCCGCTTTGGTGAGCCCTTAACCACGTCTGCCCAGCTCACCTTTTCGGTAGCGTTGGCCGGCCTGGACCTAGAGTTCCCCCTTCGCTTTCCGGGGGTGCGGCTGCGGGTCCTCCCCCTGGATCCGGAGCGGCCCCTGGATCCGGAGCGGCCCCTGGATCCGGAGCGGCCCCTGGATCCGGAGCGGCCCCTGGATCCGGAGCGGCCCCTGGATCTGGAGCGGCCCCGAGAACTGGACCGGCCTCGGGATCGGGAGCGACTCCGCGATGGCCCGGTGGGCACGGTGGCGGCGGCCTCCATGGCTGCCTGCTCTTCGGCTTGGATCCGTTGTTCCCATCTTCTTCTTTTCACGATGTAGGGCATCTTGAATCTTGCTTTGCATGTCTTGTCTGCCGTAGGGTGCGCTTCCCCACATAGGTCGCAGCAGGGAGTGCACTGGTTTTCTTGGTTTGGGTTTCGGGCGCCGCAGCCTCAGCAAACCTTGTTTTGGGGGTTGGGGCAGACGTCCATTCGGTGGCCCAGTCTGCAGAATTGGAGGCATATGTCGATTTGTTTCCTGTATAGGGTGCATCTGAAGAGGGTTTCTCCATAGCGCACCAGGGTGGGAACTTTGAGGCCGTCGAAGGCGATGATAATAGTGGTCGATTTGCCGATTCGCTTGGCGGCCAGGGCCGTGGGGTTTCTAGAGTTAACAATCTTTTCGTCTATCGTTTTGGGATCATCTTCGAGGGGGATGCCTCTGATGACTCCCTTGCTCGTGAGGTTTGGGGCCGTTTCGTAGACGCTGGCTTCGTGGTCTTGGTCGTTGATGCGTAGTTGTCTCATTTATAGGTACTTGTCGATGTTCGCCTCGTTAGGAGTGCTGATGACGATGATATTTTGATGGTTGTTCGTGCATATGGTGTCTAGCGCTCGTTCCTCTCTGGCTATACACGTGGCGCGGAAAATGGCAGTCGTGACCGCCGGGCCCCCTACCTCGGCTAAGTTGAGACCACCCCTGGGTCGGACGACGATTTTGGTGTCTGCCTTGGGTAGATGCGGCATCTTGCTGGCTCGCAGGATTCGTTTTTTGTATTCCTGGGTTACTCACGCGTATTCGTGGTTCCGCCGCCATATGGTGGGTGTAAGTCTACTTTCGCGGTCTTGGGCGTAGACGTGCCAGGCTCCCTCCGGTATCTGGCAGTCTTCCAGCCGTTCTCTTCAGTCACATTTTCGGGAGGTATGTCCTCCCCCTCGACTCGGATTTCCATTTGATCTATCGGTGAGTCTCGGGCGATTCCGATTTGAAGCTACGAGGCTGGCCGGAGCGCGCGCCGGCCTAGCGCATGAGCACGTGAGCACACTGCATGGGAGCCCTCCTAAGCTTAGCGCGGCGGTAGCATGGCGCGGGTAGAAACGTCCTCGTAAAGTTGATGAAAAAGCGGTTCCCACCTCAAAAGTGCTGTCCACAGGTTCCTGGTGACTTGGCGGACTAGGTGGTGCAGGAAGTTCGGTGGTGGTAAGTGAAAAACACTACGAAATCGGTTGAGAAAGATGGAGCCGACGGGAGTACATCCACTCATGTCGGTGATCCCAGCGCCGTCCTTCTATGCGAGAACGTATAAAAAATAATGGGAACAAGACCCCGAGCCAAAGGTGGGTTATGGTGCTTTTACTTCTAGATGGTTTACCCGTAACGTCACGGATGCAGATACTCATTCTGCTTATATCGAAACATGTTCGCCACCATGACAACAATGCAGCACGTCACATGAACTTCACCCACCGTGTTAGCTTAGCTTGTGAAGTGTCGCGCTGCTGGTTCGAGGACGCGGGTTTGATTCCCGGCACCGGCGGACGCATTTCGATCAATTCGAAATGCAGGAACACCCGTGTACTTAGATTTAGGTGTACGTTAAAGAACCCGAGGTGGCCAAAATTAATCCGGAGTCCCCAACTACGTCATGCTTCTCAATAATATCGCGGTTTTGGCGCGTAAAACCTCAACAATTATTAGAGAGTGTTAGAATAGGGCCTCAAACGTTTTGGGGCCCCAAAGAAATAGCACCCGCCGCGTTGGCTTATTCAGCTAAATCGTTGCGCTACTGAGCACCAGATCGCGGGATCAAATCCCGTTGTAGTGCACGTTAAGGAACCCCAAGTGGTCAAAATTAATCCGGAGCCCTCCACTACGGCGTGCCTCAATCAGAACTTGTTTGGCACGTAAAACCCAAGACAGAAGAAGAAAGAAATAGCGTCGAAGCCACTGCGCATGCGCAAGACGCAAACTGTGTTGGGATTTTGCATCGTGCACGCTATTTCATTGATTTAGCGGGAGCCCTTAAAGCTGCCCCAAAAGCTTTTGTCAACAAACATAGCGGCGCCCATCGAAGCGACAGCTCCAACCTAGCACCAAACTGGGCTCGATTTGTGGTAACGCGTGAAGTTCGTCAGCTAAGAGAAGTGATTGCAGTAATCGCTTTCTCTCAACTAACATGTGTAATGAAGATTGATTTATTAGACGCCGCTGATTCCGAGTTCATGGCTTGTAAGCCTAACACGGATTGACTTGGCTGGGTGAAGGTACGTAAAGTTGGTTACTCAACACTAAACGCAACAAGTTGCCTGCTGTTAAGAGAATAAGTTTTAAATTGTAATTAAGCACGAAAATCTAAATTACTGTTCTTATAATAAAATGATGTATTTTATTTTAATATTTATGCCTCAACGCTAACACCCGCAACGCTCTTTGGGACCCCAAACTTTGGGGGCCCCTATTCTAAAGCTTTATTAGCACATCAACATGGTTTGCCTTTTGACAGTAACCGGTTTTCACAGAATAACCACTGTTATTAATTTGTTGTTTACCTTTGCTCTTTATGCGCCGTCACGGCTTTTACCATTTCGAGCGAGTTACGTTCGGGACGTGCTCGTCGCCGGAAACGACTGCGCGCTTCTTACACTTGTATACCGATTTGCGCAGTAATCATTTAAAGCTTCGCTTACACCGATTCAGACAGCGAGCGCCATCTGTTGCCTGACACTTTATTTTAACGCATGTTCTTGCCATGCTAAAGACCTACGATGGCGGCCAGGTTGATTTAATCGGACGGTATATAGAGCATGTACCAGCTAACCCGGGCCAAGCTAATTGAAAAAAAAGAGAAAACAATATAAGACGATGAGACAAATAACACGAGATATCATAGCGCGAAAGACTTGTGTTAGCTCATAAAAAAAGAAGCCGTGAGCACGTCGCAGATCGCTGGACAGCTGAACTTCCACGCCGTAGGCAGAGATGACGTGACAGATCGATGATGCTAAACATTATGTTGCGTTCACGACAGCTAAAAAGCCGTTAGTAGTTAATATTACTGTAAATAATTAAAAATAATAACTTAGTACTATCTGTCATAAAATAAAATCACTGATTGCGCCATCTGCAGCGATTCGCTGGAAGTTAAGAGCTTCCGGAGCCAATCAAAAAGTGTTCTGTGCAAGCATGATGTCGCTTTTATTGATGTCAAGGACCGACCGTCACGGCGGCACAGACATTTTGTTACGTCTGGTTGTGCAAAAAAGAATTGCCGTACTCGAATGTGGAAATATATACACAAATAAAACTGCAAATAAAAATGGATATATTTGGCTACGATTTTTTTTACTTTTTTGTGTTTGGATGCATTTGGGCTACAACTTCTCTAGCTTTTGGCTACGGCGCCTCGTCGGAGCTGGCAACACTGCCTTTCGTAATATGATTGCATGTATGCACGACGCGAATTGTGCAGTACTTTCTGGAAAATACGCCGGCACCAGCGATTACTCTGGAACCTTCGATGACTCATGTGTAAAAGCCGACGGGCTTGACTCGCCGATCAGATTTTCGACGACCGCCGACTGTGTTCGCCGCTATGGCTGTTCTTTAAAAGTGTCGCCTATTTTTGCGGGCACAAGTTCGCCCGATAAAAAGCTAGTTTCGTCATTCACAGTATTACCGCTGTTTTTCTTCATCGCACTCAGTTCAATTCAAGTTTGTGCTCATTATTACTTAGTTCAACTATTGCTTAAAATCTCAGGGTGTATTTTTAATTTCGGAGTTAATTCGATTTGTGCTGTTCCCGACTTGTATTGTTTTGAAGGTGGCTATAATACTGCTATAATGTAAATTTCAGACTGCAAGGATGGTTTGGTGGGCTAGTTGGTAAAGCGTTATAAGGGAGTAACAGCGCACGCAGACGGGGACGGAGTGAAGAAAGAACTAGCGCTATGTCATGTTGTTTCTTCACTTCATTCCCGTCTGTGTGCGCTGTTAGCTCCTTCAGACTGCAGCTGTTCGGTTTTGTTGCGGTATAGAGGTGTTACATGCTTGTGTCGTTCAAGAAGTCTTGTTTCTATATTTTATCATGAAACCTGTCTCTGCATATGGAGTGTTCGCATGGCCTCGTACGATACGAAGAATACACCACTTTCCAGCTTTCAATTTTGCGGGTATATTGACAAAACGAGCTACTCGTTGTGCTTATTTCGAAATTCTTCGAAACAATGCTTTGAAGGAAGCAGGAGTGGCAAAAATAAACTATCTAGACCAACAGCGAGGAACGCCAACTTCACAAAATCAAACTGTAAAATATATTATTTAAAGTGCCATACCGAAATATAAGAATGACAATCGCTTTCTGCAACAAACGCACTCGACAAGAACCTATTAACACGAGACAATTCTAACCATCTGCTGCTCTGTTTTTCTAAAGCTTGTTCGTTTTGGCAACGACAAAACAGTGAATGCCGTCAAAAGTCGGGCACGCATTTCGTTCTTTAAGACGTGCCTTCGCACTACCAACAAATTTTAGCCTCTCGTTATTCAGCGTCCAATTATAAAAGAAACTAAGTCTGCTTACTCTTCAACAGGTATTTAAAGTCTGAATATTACTCAGACTTATTGAAATAGATCATAAATCCCACGACAGGTATTTAGCAAAAATTAAAATTACCTTTTTACGAGTAATACGTCCGAATTACGTGAATACTTTCTAAGTGCGAAGATCAAAGACAACGGAGCCCGACGCGAATTTATAACAAACACAATTATAAGCTAAGATATTGGTTGATACAGTCACATCTTTAGATATCTGTTAACCAGATTGCGTGCGCCACAAACACGGGATAACTGATGCGACGACAAATATCTCGGCACCGCCTTCTTGGCGGTGCAAGAAAGGCTTCTCCCAGAAAAGCGTGACGCACCTGCCATCGGTCTCCCTGGCCTTCAAGAAATAGTTTCTTCTTCTTTCTGGGGTTTTACGTGCCAAAACCAGTTCTGATTATGAGGCACGCCGTAGTGGAGGGCTCCGGATTAATTTTGACCACCTGGGGTTCTTTAACGTGCACTACAACGCAAGCACACGGGCGTTTTTGCATATCGCCTCCATCGAAATGCGGCCGCCGCGGCCGGGATTCGATCCCGCGATCTCTTCAAGAAATAGTTCCTTTATCAACTTTCACCTGCATGAAACGAGCATGCCTACGATATATTTTTCATCAACAGCGAGCGCACAGCGATCAATGACGAAAAGCGAAACAAAAAGTGTGCGGATGAAGACTGGCGTTCAAAGGTCAAACGGGTCCCATTTAATAGTGAATTAGAGGAGACATTTCAGTAATCTCTTGCACAGCGTGACTCCTTGTAGACATGCTATTTCATTGGATGACTTCGTCACATGCTTTAAACTATGACATATTGAATATAATTATATATTACAGATTGTGACGCACAGTTAAACAATGAAAAAGCGCTTGCTTGCTGTGGCCAGTCCCTTTGTCATCTGCGGGTAGCGTTATGACAGTCTCCGAGTTGATAGCCGTTGTGTTCAGAGATTGTGGGTGCCACCACTGAGGCCAGAGTTTAGCTGGTTTTAGGGCGAGGCCTTCGCAACTAGGTCAGAGTATTGATCGTTTCGTTCGTCTTGCTGAGAACAGATGGCTGTTCAAGCTCGGCAGCAAACTCACAATGCGATCAATTATTTTCGCAGCTTCCCGGTAGAGGTCGGGTAACACCTCTAACACACAGGCTGGGAGTGACGTGTTTATGGACAGGGGATAATTTTAAAGAAAAGAATCAAGAGTTAGTGAAATGCCTAAGTGCGGATATTAAGAGTTTCGGGAAGGGGGGCGAAATTATGCTGTTGGGTGACATGAATGTCCACATACAAGATCTAGATGGTTATACCAACAACAACGGGAGGTTAATGCTAGATCTCTGTGAGCATGCATACCGTCGTTATCGTGAACATGGGGCCAAAACGTGATGGCCAGATCACACGAGAAGGCGGAAATAGACAATCGGCCATCGGTTACTGTCTGATGACAGAAGGAATTTATGATAAGTTGAAAAAAATGGTCATTGACGAGGAAGAGGATAGCAGCATAGGGAGTGACCATAAACGCATCATTTTGTAAATGGGATATGTAGTTGGGAAAGCCAGCATGGAACGAAGAATGACCAGTCCAAACTTGAACGATGAAGAAATAGCAAATATAGCCACAAGAGTCGAGAAAGAACTTGACAAATGGCCAAGCAAGGAGTGGAAGTATATTGAACTTGTAAATGTAATGACGAAAGAAATGAGGAAAGAGAAGCAACTTGCTTGCTGGAAAGGAAAAAGGAAGCCGGAAAAGCTGGTGGCACAGGGAGATGCGGGAGGCGATCGAAGAACGAAAGAAAGCATCACGAGAACACATGCAGGCAAAACATTCAAAGTTGGCGCAGGATGAAATAGACAGAAAATGGGAAATATACCACGAAAAAAGAAACACGGTTCAAATATTATTTCAAGCGAAGGTTAAAGGTGAAAGTAAACGTTGGTTCATAGAAATGCGTGAGAAAAAGAAGGCCGCACCTAGAATATGTTGGAACCACATTAACTTATTGGGCAGAAATCGGGAACAGTACAGCAACATATCCTTGACGAAGATGGAAACAAACTGGAAGGGTACGCGGCATTAAATTACGTTCGAAAAATAACAGGCGAATCATTTCAGGGCAATGGCGAGGTGGTTTCTGAGGAAAAAAAAGAGAATGAACGAGAACCAGACAGAAAAGGAGTTGGTGCTGAGTAATTTCAACTGGAAGAAAGCTGAAAATTCCTAAACGCACAGCCACCGGTTTAGACGACGTTTCTGTTAGACTGATTAATGAGCTAGGACCAAAAAGTAAGGAAGCTCTGTAAAAGCAGTAAAAATGCTTACAAAATAGGCGAATAGCTAACAGTTGGAGACAAAGTAGGATGAAATTAATTTATAAAGGTAAGGGGGAAAAAGATAAAATTAACTCTTATCGACCGCTGACCATTACATCTGTAATGTACAGGTTAACAATGCAGGCGATTAAATTGAAGCTGCAAGCATGGGCAGAGAATAATGGCATATTGGGAGAACTTCAGAATGGTTTCAGAATTGGTAGGCGGCTGGATGATGACTTATTTGTCCTTACTAAGTGTATTGAAATATCCAGAAAAGAAAGGGGACCGTTATATGTGACTTTTCTAGACATTACCGGAGCGCATGACAACGTAGATCGCAGCATTTTGTGGAATATTCCAGAAGGGGACGGTATAGGCAACGACTGTATACAGCTATTGAGGGAGATTTACCGAGAAAATACTGTTTGCGTTGAATCGGAAGGGATGACGAGCGAGGATAAAGCTGATATCAACAAGAGACTGAGACAGGGTTGCCCTTTATCCCCGCTGTTGTTTATGATGTACGTGGTAAGGATGGAAAGAGCGCTAGAGGGAATCAATATCGAGTTTAAGCTCTCATTCAAAGAAGCCGGCACAATAGTTGAGCGGCAGCTTCCAGGTTTATTTCATGCGGACGACATTGTGTTGCTTGCTAACAAGCAAAGTGATATGCAACGTCTGGCTGATATCTGTGGAGAAGAATGTGAGAAGTTAGGATTAAAATTTAGCGTTATAAAATTAGGTTTTATGGTATTCAACGAAAACAGTGAATGGACGGTGTTGATTTAGGGCCAGGAAATACCGCGGGAATACGTATACATTCGTATATGGATAAATGATGGCGATAGATATCTGGAGACACAGGAGAAAACAATAACAGCAAAAGGAAAGACAAATGCGGCCATAATGAAACACAGAGCGCTATGGGGATACAATAGGTACGTGGTGCTCCGGGGTATGGTGGAAAGGTGTAATTGTTCCAGGGCTTACATTTGGAAATGCGGTTGTTTGCTTGAAGTCAGGCGTACAATCAGGACTCGATGGCAACCAAAGGTCAGTGGGACGCCTCCCGTTGTGCGCCCGCGGGAAGACTACGAATGAAGCTATGAAGGTTGATATGGGCTGGACAAGTTTTGAAGTAAGGGAGGCTCAGAGTAAAATTGATTTTGAAGAACGACTGAGGAAAATGGAAGAAAGTAGATGGGGTGCAAGTGTGTTCAGGTATTTGTACAGGCAAAACATTGACTCTCAGTGGAGGAAAAGAACTAGGAAGCTTACCAGCAAATATGCGACCGGTATGGCCAGCAACACGGCAACAAAGAACGTCAAACGCAAAGCGAGGGAGGCTGAGACAAGGTTTTGGGTGGCGGCAATGGAAAAGAAATCTGCTATGACTAACTACCTCAAAGGAAAGAAGGAAATCCAGAAAGAAACAATATATGAAAACTCAAAGGGAAGCTCCTTACTTTTCGAAGCGAGATCAGCATGCCTTAGAACGCGCAGTTATAAATCGAAGTACACCAAGGACGAAGTCGCATGCGCTTGCTGTGGTAAAGCTGGAGAAACGGTAGAACATGTTTTATTGGAATGTGAAGAAATCTACCCAGCTGCAAGTCTAGGCTCCCCTGACCTCCTTGAAGTCCTTGGGTTCAGGGATAGCACGGGCAAAGTAAACATGTCTGCTGTAGAGATTTGTAAGAGGCGGTTGGAGGTTTAGTGGCAGGAAATTAGGGAGACCACAAACAACGGAGACGTACAGCAACAGAGTTCCCAGAAATGGTTCAAAAAGGTTGATGCCTGGAATTCTTTGTATTTGTGCGTTTCTAAAAAAATAAAGGTAGGACATTAGGCAGAATAATAACATGAGCTTGGTGGCACAACCCACCACGCCGTTTCAAATGATGCTCGTAGCATCAATCCATCCATCCACACGATATCGGTCACCGCCCCATTTCAAAGGGGATGATAATAAAACATCATCATCACACGGGCGAACCTGAAGTGCTTTCAAGTAAACCACTTTTCTTTACACTGAAGGACCACTTAGCAGAAGGAATTTTCCCGCTGACACACGGTAGGGCGCAGTCTCGTTTACATTCTTCTTTCATTAAGCGACGCAGTAAAACACGTAGCGCGGCATCTTGAAGCTGCCACTGACAAACATTTACGAATAGCGTGTTGGATGACTGCAAATTAAAAACGAAAATAACTAATTATTGTCAGTCTTGTCGCAGAATTGGACAGTCTTAAGGTGAGCGTCGCTTAAATACCCACACGCTTCACTTGTTCAGGCATTACAGATAACTTTTGTTGATTTCGAATTCGCGGTCAGCTCGGTGCGCAGGTCGGTTTGTAGTCCATTGGTTGCAAAGGCTCAATCGACGCTGCAGGAGAGCGAACACAGCGTTTTGCCCAGCTGGTTCTGCCTTCGAGAAGCTGAATGAGCGTTATGCGAACGCGGACTAGCCTTCTCGCGACGGAGCTGTGTGCAAGTTGCAAGGATTACGCTGGTCTGAACGAATGGTAAATCTCGAGCACAAACAGCATGTGATGTTTCGAAACCCTGACAAAACTAAAACCACGCGAATAATACTGTCCCACATAAGCCGGATGTGCACAAAGCCGTCCAGGGTTGAAGCTGCCAAAGGTCAATATGATGCAACGGTGGCAATCGTGATTAAGGCAACGGCTACGAGGGCAACGGCAGTCTAAGAGTATCGCTGTCCTAAACGTTCTCTGCCAGACAATTTGCGTCACTACTAAGTAAGTACGAAACCATTTCCTCAAGCAATAAAAGTAATAATACGGTACTAGGGGCGTAGCCAGGGGGGGGGGGGGCTGATGGGGCTTCAGCCCCTCCCGGAATTTTTTCGTGCTGGCATGCACCGCCGACCAAAACTACCACTGGCGCCGGGAATAATTCTGGATTTTGTCTACAATGTCTTTTTTACGCTCGAAAACACATTTGGGCACGAACATTGCGAACTCGGGCTGGATTTCGTGGCAACGCCCTTGCACCTGGAGGCACATAACGTAAGGAGACCCATGCGAGCACGAACTTTCGAGGGCTTTTCGATAGCGAGCGGGCGCGTTGCGGCATCTCGCAGCGACCGCGGAATCCACGGAGCGAATTGATTTCAATTGCGAAACTTTATGGGTGTAAAGTTCTCAAACTTTTGACGCGAAAGGTGCACCGACATTTCCAAAAGCGTGCTATAGATTTTCAATTTTGGAACTTTATGCGTTTAAAGTTCTTATATACTTGGGCCAACATATGCGCGCACTGGAGCCCTCGTGTCCAAGCCGTTCCAGAAATGGATGCACGTGCTCGCAATCTTCCACACGCATGAAAATACTAAATATCACCGTGAATGTCAGCTGGCAGCTGATAATTTTCTCCAAGCATTTTCAGGAAGCGCGCCCAGTGGGATCGATCAGCTGGACCAGGGCAGGCGAAATAAAATAAGAGAAAACAGAGGAAAGTTAATGGCCTATTATTGAGGCAGTTATTTTTTGCGGGCGACAAGGTCTCGCTCTCCGTCGCCACAGAGACAGTTGTCCTATGGATTTAAGCAAAGCCCCCGCTGAAAATACTGGTATCTTCAGAGCGCTTCTTCGCATGCGAGCTGATTGTGGAGATACATATCTGAAGAACCATTTTCAAGGTTGCCCCAGTAATGCCTCGTATTTAAGCCCAGATGTACTGGACCAAATTATAGAAATTTGTGGCGAAATTATCAAGAAAGCCTAGATGCAAAAGTAAACGCTGCAGGCTGCTTCTCCATACTTTCTGACGAAACAACGCATATTGCTGGAATCGAACAGCTTACTGTTTGTGCAAGGTACCTAAACAAGGATGCCAACGGCATCGAAGGAGTGTTTTTAGGTTTGAGCACCGAAATAGATGCCCTCTCTCATTGCGACTGCAGGTTCTATGTAAATGTGAACAAACTGCTGCAGATTCTAGTCACCCTTCCAGGGGGCACTGCCAGCGCAGAGAGATTATTTTTAACATGAGATTACCAAAAAACTACTTGCTCTCTACAATGTCTGAGGAACGTATGGTTAGGCTGGCGCTTCTATACGCCCACAGACACGTCGGCATCAACGTGTCCGAAGTCATTGACCGCTTTGCTAAACTTCCCCGCGGAGTGAAGTTTTTCCTTTAGATAGCGAAGCGGCAAAAATCAATGCAAGTAAAAGCTCTGTTCCTTCAGGTCCATAAACTCGTAATTATGAAAACGTATGACTGTTCCTTAGCTATTAAAACCGGAGAAATTTTCGCCGTTTATTCTAACAGTTAGCATGATGATAATAAAAGTTGTCGCAGTTTCACCTGAAAGGCGAAGCATCAATTGCGATAGCAAATTTGTAGAGAGCTATACGGAGTAATGATATTAGCTTTATCAGCTGTATAAACTTGGACATGCAGCAGCACCGGCAACACGTAGAACTGTTGTTGACGCCGTCGGCGTTTTGCCCGCGTTCGCTCAAAATGCGTGCGGCGTTGGTGACTGTTGCCGGAGCCTCTGATATAAATAGGCACTTGGTGCCGCAGCTAAACGTCGCCTCCCTTCCCTCCCCCTCCCCTCCCCCTCCCCTCCCCCTCCCCTCCCCTCCCACACGGCCTCTCGCGCGTCGGAAGAAGGCGCGTTTGCTCTACATATATGGTGATTAGAGACGCCTACTTCTGCAGCCCTTAAGGGAGCACGGCGCAGAACGCGTGTTTGTTCTCCGCCGTGCGTTCACTCCCCGTGAAAGCGCGCGCCCCTCGCACCCTTTCACTCGCACATACAGCGTTCGGCGCGCGGCGACGATTTCATCTCCATTGACGTCATACGGAACCTCACGGCGACGGCGACGGCAGAAATCTGCTTTTGAGTGTCCATATAATTGCTATCGCAATAAAAATTAGCATACGAATACGAAAATTACGAGGACATCAATAACCAATTTTGACCGACCTTGCCAATTGAAAGCCCGGCCCACGTGGCGTTTCCCAACAAACGCACTCGGATGTTGGGTAGTTCAACTTGCTGCATCAACTGTGACTTTCGTTTGGCCCTTTCCGTCCTCTTTAGCCACCTGCTTTTACTTTTTTTTGAACCGAAGCAATACCCGTCTTTAATTTTGGGTGCAGAATATTGTTTGCCGCTTGGCAGGCAGTTGAATTACACATTTTTGTACTAATTTCTGCATTATTCTTCTATTATTCTACCCATATGGTGCTGTCGTGACCACCACATGGCCGATGTACAAATCACGATTTCTGCGATCATAGTTTTGTTCTTGCCTGGATCATCTGTCTTTCTATGCGTAAAGTTTACTATCAGTGACTGAGCAACATGCTTATTTGTCTTGTTTGACGCATTATATACGCGTACAGTGACGTTTGCTTAAATACGTAGATTTATTGGAGATTTATGCATATTTAAATATATTGTTGCAAGATTTTGTGCATACAAGCAGTGAACATTGTTTCCAGCGACTTTTTAGCTCTTCAAGTTGTATCTTCGCATTTGTATATTCCATTTTATCTTCGCATTTGTAATGTATATTTTGCAGAACTCCTGCTTTTTATATGTACTCACTGTTGCAACTATAATCTCGGTGTAATTACAATACACGACCCGTAACAGCTGCGCCTGCACAATTTATTGCAACGAAAGACAGCGTCATTGAGGTTTTTCCCTGGTCGTTGCATATGTACAAAAATGTAAACAAGGTTCTTGAATGACAAAGATGCAACAAAATATTTGTCCTCAACTTATTCATTTCATGGACTTTACGTTTTTCATATCAGCTGCATGCACTGCCTTGCTGGTTTCGAACTGATATATTTGTAAAGTTCGTGTGATATTTTCTTTACTTATTAAATAGACAAAAAAACGCGGCAGCATTGGTATCAGTTATTTCTGCCACAATTTTTGGGACATACGAATGTCTTCTTTTATGAGAAAATACATGTTTCACTTGACAGTGCGTAGCGTTCAATAATTCGTTTGCAGAATGTAATATACATTGGTATTGGCAATGCAGTTAATATTCATGTATATGATCGCTCGACAAATTCTAGAAGGAGGAGGCCGTGAACCAACGTGAGCCCCCCCCCCCCCCCCCCAAACCGAACAAAGTTCCTGGCTGCGCCACTGTACGGCACAAATGCGTTCTGTAAAATTTTCTCTCGTTGAAGAGCTGGGCGCTAGGTTACCCCTCAGTTTCCTCATGGGGCCCTTGTATATAGAAAGGGAGATGTTTGTTGCGTCGCCCCGTGTGAACGCCTTTCCGGTAGATGTCCAAGGGGCGTGGTAGTGCCGGTATGGCAGGTATATAAGGCACACATGCGTTCTTCGAGCGCTTGATTCGAAGCTTGCGGCCACCAAAGAGCATATACGCAGAGCACCGACTCGGATTCATCTTGTGGTGTGTAGAGTGCGCGACACGGTGCGGTGGTTGGAGAGGACAAGTAGCAGATGACAAGGAGTGCGCGCGCCGAGGCGAATTCGGTGCTGGATTGAAAGACGACAACGTCGAAGAATTGCACGTGAACACGCGGCCCAAAAAGAAAAATAACAAAAGAAAAAGACATCCAATCGCAAGAGAACACGGAGCTTCAAGCAGCCAATAAGCAAACGACGAATCGGCCGGAGCGGCAGAAAAGCGAGCCGCGCAGGCAGATGAGGGGGATAGTTCCAGGAAGCGACGCAAGGAGAAGGTCGGCCACCGCACCGGAGGTTGAAGACGGCCATCACGTTCCGGACCCGAGCCACCAGGACTTCACCCGACCGTGGCCTCGTGCCAACCCGTTCCTGTGCGTCGCCACTCTGCCCGATCCTCAACTGCTGCCCGAGGCCGGCGAGCGTCTGCGCTCGTGGGCAGAACGTGAGCTGTCGGGCTACGGGCCCGAGTTCCACGACCAGCTGCCCGGCCAGAACGCCACCGCCGTTTGCCCGTGCTGCGGAGCCGCCTGCCTTCTCCCTCCAAGCCAGAGCTGCTACGCTCCGGTAGCCCGGTCAACGATCCAATACACCGACCTTTGGTGAGATCGACGCCACTTCTTGAACCGTCTCCTCTCCGCTTCTACTCGTCGAGACTGTTGTGCGCCCACACGCTCGCGGTCTGCCCTAACGTGCCTGATACCGTTAGCATTTGTGTTTGTATTGCGAGTTCCTGAGTGTTTATTTTATGGTTTTTTCCTCGTTCCAGCCATATTAAAAGTTTGTGTGTGTTCTCCAACAAACGGCTTTGTCCTCAATTGGGTTTTCGGAGGCTCCGCCTAAGAGAACCATCAGAATCATTAAATAAAAGAACCTGTCATCACACATGTATACCACCTGTTTTTAAAGAGAAGCTATCTAGGCGAACTAGGTGAACCCTCCCAGACTACGCTGCTGGTTGTGGCTGACGCTGTCTTTCCGAATATAGCACACACATAGGACAGCACTCATGCAACAAATCGGCTTACAGTAGCTCTATAGATACTACCCTTAGGTATGTGCCCGTGGCCGGCTCTGTTCTATGCGGAATTACTCAGCGAAACAACAAACGGTACCTAAATATCCTCATTACAACAAACGAACTCCTCAAAGCGTGTATTTTCTTTATTAGGAAGTTTTCTGTTCCTTCTTTGGTGGAGTTTTGCGCGTCGGCTTGGTAGGCTTTTTTGCCGAGTAAAGTGGGTTGGTACTGGAGATGATGTTATGGTGAACTGCATGATCCAATAAATGTCGTGATAAAAAAATTCAGTGGTAATTTAGCCGCTCGTCGCACCTATTTAGCATTACTCGTTGAGGTCTCGGATCCATGATTGACACCGCCTTCACCGCATTGCAAAGGCTTGATCAGGAGCTCACTCAACACACGTCCTGCCTCTTCGAGAAGGGAAATGCAACTGGCGGTGGTCCGGAGGAGACCACCATGAGGTGCAATATACATGATATGATTAATAAATGCCCTTTCGTCCCGTTCACACACACACATTTATATATATATACATATATATATATATGTATATATATATAAATGTATATATATATATATATATATATATATATATATATATATATAGGAGTAACTGGATTTTTCAATGGGCCAAGCGTATTTAGGAAAATCAGAAGCACAACTTCGCGGTTATCTTAGGTTAGGTTATATATATATATATATATATACCTCAACCACGCGACTGGCTTCCCACACTTCACATACATGTTTTTTTCCACTTTGACACTCCTAATGCTTATACAGTCAAAGTCTGCCAATCGCAGAGACAGCGTAATCCGTGCTCGCGCTGTCGAGGCGTTCAACTAAGATCTCACGATGTGCTTTGGATCTTTGTAGTTCTTTTGTCAGTTCGTGCAGACTAAGAATAACTGACCGATAACGTTGCTGTGCCTTTTCCGATGTACAGCCTCCCGCATTTTTAGCTATATTGCGCAAGAACAGTATAATATACTCGTACGTCGGTCCAGAATGGAACATCGCATTAGACGACTCTTGCGCAGGAGAGTGCTTAGCGCACTTGAGAGTACTTCTGCCGGTATCGCTGATTATCGCCGCCTACATGCGCTAAAATGACGCGTGATCGACGCTCGCGCGATATAGCTAAAAATGCGGCAGGCTGTAGACGACGGAGAGGTGTAAATTACTTACGGGAAGAATGGGAGCGTCCTTGTAGCTGATTCAAATCTTTCCTAATAAACTTTTTAATTAATTCCTTTAGTACGCACATTTCAATTCAAAAATTAAAACCGAACAGCTGTGAAGTCCTGTTCCTTTAGCGCACATCCTGACACTAGAACGACTTCTGGTGTGACAATTTGTAGCGGTAGTATTGATGGCTATTCAAAATTAAATTAAATTGTGGGGTTTTCCGTCCCGCATCAACGATTTGATTATGACGCACGCCATAGCGGGCAACTCCGGAATAATTTTGACCACCTGCGGTTCATTAACGTGCACCCATTGCACGCTACACTGGCGCTTTCGCATTTCTCCTCAATCGAAATCTGGCCACCGCGGCTATCGAGCTTAGTAGCGCTACGCCAAGTCCACTGCGCCACGACGGCGGGTCCGATGGCTACACGTATACGCCGACTCGATATAATATGTGCGCTGTCCCTTGCTGAGCCATGTCGGGCGATGATGTAGCTACCGTTAAGCCGAAGTCTGCGGAAGCCCTCGAGAAAAAGCGCTCTTGCGGTAAAATCGATTGGACGCGTCCGAGCATTGATGCCCGAGCGAGGAGAGCGAGTGCAGGCCATTTGCTGCGCACTACCAACGCCTCGGTGATGCGTCGCTTCTAGCTTCCTGTCACGCTCTCCTAGTCGGATTTTGCTCGTATCGTTTCCTCCTGCTGCTGAGCCCGAGGTCTCGTGTTTCATTCCCAGCCGCGGCATTCCGATGAGGCGGGACTCCTACAGTGTAATGTGCTTTGGATGAACGTTAAAGAACCCCCCTGTATTCAAAAGTTATCCGAAGCCCTTGACTACGACATCCTCAGTTAACCTACCGCGCAATTTGTGTGCTAAAATTTTGATGGGGACAGAACGCAATAACGCACGTGTATAGTTATGTTTAGATGCATGTTAAATAACCTAAGCTGGTGAAAATTAATCCGGAGTCCTCCACTGCGACTTGCCTCATAATCACGTAGTCATTGTTGCACGTGAAACCCAAGAATTTATATTTAATCTCTAAACCCCACAATTCATTATTTGTAACATTCTCACTCGGGGCCTTTATTCTTGAAGCTGTTAAAGCTGAGTTCGTACGCTTTTGTGCCGTCAAACGATGACCAGGCGAGAAGCAATGGTCCCCATCGGCCAATCGGCCGAGCAGTGCCACGGCGAGAGCTTCGCACTTTGCAGCAAACTCTGAGTACTCTGGTAATTTTTCGCCTCAGCTTACCCATGACAAGAATAAGCCAAATGGTGAGGTCGTCAGTACTCTCTTGTGCCCGCCTGCTATAGTATTCACGCGGAGAACATGCGAATACGTTAAACGTGGAAGACTTCTTAACCTCCCTAGTTTAACGGCTATACATGGTTTGTAAGGCCGAGACCACAGTAATTAACAAACAATCACGGTACAAGTTCTTAATTTAGGCTTATTTGCGTGCTTTATTTATTTGCTCATTTATTTGTTTATTTGAATATTTATTTATTTAGGCTACACCGCGGTCTAAAAGACAACACAGGTGGGATACACAGAGACGGAGAACTTGTTTTGTTGCATGGTTCAGCTATACAGGATATTTAAAGTAACACATAAATGACGTACAAATAGAAAACAACTATCACAGAACGTGACTATTGGATGAACTTAGACATGAACAGAAAAATGTGTTAAAAAATCGAAGTAAAATGTAACAATAAGACAGCCAAAAGTTACAACTACGCCATTTAAACATCAAGGAGTGAAGGAACCGTGCGTTCAAATGCATTCGCGCAGTACATTGTGAAGACGCCAGCCGTTAACGAATTGCATGTTCTCCGCGCGAATACTATAGCAGGCGGGCACAAGAGAGTACTGACGACCTCACCATTTGGCTTATTCTTGTCATGGGTAAGCTGAGGCGAAAAATTACCAGAGTACTCAGAGTTTGCTGCAAAGTAAGCAGTGATTGTGCGTGGAAAATGTGAGAACCTGATTGTTTTAATCTGCGCAGCACATGGCAGCAAATTGTGATCATGGCGATGTCAAGATGAGAGTGATAAAAAGGCTTTGATGAGAGCGTGCGCATCTAGTTGAACCGTGCCAACGCATCTGGTCACTCATCACTCACAGTAAAAGTAAACTGGGCCGGCATTCACAAAAAGCACTTTCGATAGATTTCCTCGAAAAAGATTTCAGGCACTCTTGATGTTGGACATAATAGTATCGAAGGCGACCCGCTAATGGTAAGAAAACATGTATATGACTGAAAGCTTTGTGAGTTCGGCCCCTGATTATTTTCACACGGAAAATAGGCTTTGTTCTTGGATTACAGATTCTAGCTCTTTGCACAGGAGGTTGAGGGAACGCAGGAGGATAATCACGCACCGAAGGTCAGGTGAGCACGAACCTCCTATGTTGAGGGTGAGGGACGAAAAAAAAATATATAAAAAAACCGCCTGTGCCCATCTTGCCCACGACAGAAATTACTTCATATGGCTTATGCCCGTCAGATGTAGTGTTTTTACAGCGAAGCTGTCTGTGGCTAGGATCCGGTATTTTATGGCGTCCGCGCGGAAGAACTCTCGCTGAAAAGTGAGAATGAAAGAGCCAACAACAAAAGCAAGCGCACATCGACGCTCGCGTCGGAGCTGGGTTTAACGGCCACCTGGGTCTAAAACGATGTGTCTCTGTGAATGCATGACGTAGTACGTGACGTAGCGTGCGCCTGATGAGGCCACCAAGGGGAAAGGGTTGGCGCCCCTCGGTGCAACCGCGCGAACGCGCTCGTGCCACTGCTCCCGCGTTCGTTGTCGTCGACTTTTTCCACAGCTGGCTTCGTTGTCGTTCATAATTCCAGCGAAGAATTTCACTTATCTTTTGTCGTCGTAATGGGGAGGCCGCGTTTACGTGGGTATGATCCATTGCCTAATGGGGTATGTCCGTCTTACGTGACGGACATATTTAATAATAGAGGCGATACGCGAATGTGTGTGCGTACTTATCGTCACAATGGTCATCGATCAGGGTAATAAATATGTTCGTACCTTTGTTCAAAATTCTGTGTCACGTCTGTGTCGTGCGCAAAACAGCAAAACAGCAAAAAGCACTCCAGCAGGCGTGTGGCGATTTGTGTAGTCGTGAATACTTTTGCATAATGGTGAAAAACCTGCTTCTCAACTTAATGCAAGAAAAATAAACGAGAAACGAATTTCTTGGTAAGAGAAGCAGAGATGAGATGTATAAGGCGGGGCGATTAACCGGTAGATAAATATCCAGTTTGCTACCCTGCAGTGGGAAATGAAGAAGGGGAGACAACAAAGAAGAAAGAAAAGCACACGCAGAGAGAGAGAGAGAGAGAGGTAAAAAAAAACTCGTATACACGTACTCACATAAGCGAAGACGGAAGTGTAAGCGCCATTCAACTATTCAACTATAGGTCGCTTCACCGGAGAGAGAGAAAGAGAGAGGGACAGATGAAAGGGTGAAGGCAGGGAAGTTAACCAGAAGGGGAAAAGCCGGGTTGGTCCCCTACACTGGAGAGGGGGAGATAAATAGATACGGAAGTAGAGAGAGAGAGCGAGAAAACGAGCACAGGCACACAATCAGTGCCGGTCGCTATGACTGCACAGTAGCACTCGTAGCACTACAAACAGCTGTTGAGGCTACGGCCGCTTGTGCAGGTCTGTTGACTTTAAAGACTGCAAGAGTGCCCTGGTCGCCCTCAGCTGCGATTGCTTGTGAGGTCGGATACTAAAGTTATTTCATCCAGTAAGGTCTTTTATCAAATCGCGTTATCCTGATTGCGAGTGATCGTCTCTGTAAATTGCAGCAAGGACAGTCGCATAGAGTTGAAGAGTCTCTTCGCCAGCACAGTCATCATACCGTGATCGGGGAAACTTCAGTAGAGTCTTTGTCGCCTTCTGGTGTGAAGACCGTATAAGCCGGCACTCCAATATATAGCCTACGTAAAAAGTAGCCGGTCGTCGAGGAGTGCCAAAGACGACGCGAGGCGCTGTCTCTGTGAGCTTCAGCGAGGACAACGACCAAGGACATGTTCGATGGTTTCCTCTCTGCCAACACCACAAGCCATTCCGACGCGGCAAGCAAGTGTATTTGTGGAACCTAGTCCAAGCCACGGACGGGCAGAAAACAGTTGTCTGGTTGTCGGGATAGTCAAGATGGAAGGCGGAGTCGAAGGGGTGGGTTCCGGCGGTGCAGGCGGGCATGTGGAAGCCTGGAATGTTGCATTTCTGGCAAAATTTTACCAGGCAAGAAATGCAAGCAGACTAAAACATGTCGCGGACTTCCCCGAAAAAAAAAGAGAGTCCAAATTCTCTTCATGTTCTTAATGAGCACTGATGTTAATGGAGCCGTCTTAGTGCTCTGATCAAGGAGGGTATAAAAAGAAGTTCTGTAGTGGCAGCGCTCATAGATTCTTATCAGCAGAGGTGAAGCCAGCGCTTGCCCCTACTTCACCCTTGAAAGCGTGCTGAACTACACGGAAAACAGTCGCAGTTGCTCTTGATCTGCTAATATACATTTTGGACTAACTGTAAAATAATAGAACGTTGTTTGGGGCTAAAATGTTGCCATAGGCTGAGTAGTGACACCCTGATCTCCTATAGAAGTTGCCAAGACCTTCAAGCTCTATCCTAAAACCAGCGACACAGACAGACGCATGCAGAAGCATCCACATATCACGATTGGCAATGTGAAAGTCATTGGAAGTGAGGAAAAAACGCTTCCTGTTCTCCGCCAAGTGTCAAGGTTAATCGATTCCCCTGGTAAGATGGCGGTGGTCGGCTTCACTTTTAGACACCATCTCCACTCCAGAAGTTTTTTTTTTTTAAACCGCCTTGGCTCTGATAAAATCTGCGTTTGCAGAGCGCCCGCGCAGTGGTTGCTACTTTCAGTCGAGTAATGACTTGCATGTTCTTGTGGTAATTATTCCCTGTGGGCGTCACAAAATCGCAGTCAGTATATACTGCTCGTTTCAAATGCTCGTGGGTTGAAATTTAACACGCCCGAAATAGCAACAAGCAAGAGACTATTACGCCAAACTGGGGCTGTTCCTTCGCTACAACTGCCCTTCCAAAATTGCTTTAATAGTACGAAAACCTTCGCGAGTTGGTGGAAGTTTGTAATTAAGAAGCAGCAACGCTAACAAGACGACGACGAAGAAACGAAGATCACAACACAAGCGCTCTGTTTTGATCTTCTTTTCTTCGTCCTCTGTCTAGTTAGCGCTGCTCCATGTCGAATACGAACTTCTAAAATTAATTTAAACTTACTTTACGCTCATGCCCAAAAACCACCTCCTTTCGGTTTATATTCAATTAGAGCCCGTTGAAAGATATTCTTAATTTAAGCCTTTTGGCCAGTTCCACTAAATCACTCAGAAAAAAAAGGAAAAGAAGGTGCTTCGCACCTCTCCGTTCTGTCGGGAGTAGGCTCTTTTGTGCTATTGAATGGTTCGTGCGCTCCTTTCATTTCGAACAAGTGTCGTTCTCGAAGGCAGGAATATAAAGTTATTGGTGTTTTTCTGTCAAATGTTCTGTTTTATGCTACATTTCTTTATGTCAGCATAGACTCAACAGCTACCTCCGGTGAGATATAGCGCTTTTAATATAAAGCGCACCTATTTTCCTCCAAAACCCGGGCCTGGCTCGGGATAAAAGCCATGGTCGTTTCAGTGAAAGAATCGAAAGCTGAGACTAAATTGTTCATGCTGTTCTGGCAGATGCAGGCACCTGCTGTCACTGCCTGCCCTGCCGTTACGGGTGCAATAAAAAATTAATAGACGGGAAAAGCAATGTTTAAAAAGCATTCTTGGCATTCTTGCAATACGAAAAAAAACTTAGAGGACGCTTTAGCTTCGCTTTTAAGAGTGCAACGCGATAGCATTAAAAGATCCCCTACTTCTTCTCACGCTTCCCGGCAACTGTAGCTTATGTAACCGTAATGTTTACCGGGAAACGCGGGTGACGAACGCTGTGCACGAAGGCGAGCTTTCTGGTCGAAATGAGACCTCTTGCGTGGGTCGATCCCGGAGGTTGGGCCCTGCCGCGCCAAAAAAAAAATTCATCATTTTAATATTTCTAGAATTGTTTCACAGTTTTATTATTTCAGTCTGCGAAGATTTAACGTAAAGGTCATGCGCTGTCGCTGTTTTGTTTCATGACATTTCTTTGTGGGCGGTCATTCTCAAAATTGCGAGGAATAACGTTGTCAACAATGAAAGACAAGGTATGAGCAACTTAATGATAGAATGGTGTGGCAATATAACCCGAATATTCCGCATGTCATAAAGCAAGGCGTGGCATATACACATACCTAAATATATACGGAAATATTCGCTCGCGGAAAATGACGCCGACGCCTACAGCGGATTTTCTGCGACACGGGGCAATTAACGCTGTCGCGTTAATAAAAATTGTGCCGAACCCACACCCGGTGGGAATCGATGTTATGATAAGCATTTTGCAAGCACCTGCCTATCCAGCATTGTTTGGAGTTGCGTAACCCCTTACCAGGTGAACCAATGTGTTTGTGTAAACTGAGGAGTTGTGCGTGTGGGGTAGGGAGGGTACGTGTGCGTAACGACAACAGAGCGACAACGACCACGTCAAAGACACTCTTATGGCAGCAATGGCATCACTTCTACGCCGGTTTGATGGGTGCATACGAGATGACAAACGTTCGGTTCTACAAGAGTAGTGGACGAGCGAAAGGGGGAGAACCAGGAACTGTGACGGCATCAGCCACTAGGTGTTAGGCGATATGTCATGTGGTGTACGTTGAAACGACGATGACATTTGTACACCAGCGAAGAAATGCTAAACCATGATTACCTTGGGCGATCATGAAGTAGGTAAAACTTCGCACAGTTTCTAGACGGGCGACGTCTAGCGTCAAAACATGTTATGCCGCCATTTGGGACTGTGAGCCTTGCGAGAGCAGGCCGGCCGCACTTTGGGTGTGTGATCTTCGCCGAGCAATATTTCCATTGTTTACTTCCACTTCGCTTGACTTGTGCCGCTCGACTTGTTACATGTGTCATGTGCTCGCGTGAGCGCCCAGTGTGAAGTGCAATGGCAACAGCAAACCCAGCCAGTTGATGTTGCATTTAGTCGTCGGTAGCGGCGGCAGCCCCGTCTGCTTCGTCGAAGCCTGGCATGCTAATCAGTATTTTTTTCATTGTTATTGCTGGGCACATGTGACTGTAGTCGTCGATTGAATCTGATCACTATTAAGTTTTGCGGTTGAGGGTGACCTCAGTTAGCGAAGTAGGCGCGTACGTAGCTGTCGTGCAATGCTTAGAACCAGGCACCGGTGGCCCGCCGACGCGTGTCAGCGGTTGGTATATATGCGGTGGTTACTCCATACGCTTCCGACGCAACTCAACAGCTCAATCATGCACAATTTATTGAATCTGGTGCAGCGCGGGGTGCTTATAACCAAATGTCAAAGCAGAAGCGTGGCGCTCGAGCAGCACGGTGCCTGAAGCAAACCGACGCGCGACAGTGATCACAGATGGCAGCGCAACTGATACAGCTGAGGGGCTAAATTTCGAAATTACCTTTACGTGCAGGGCCGCGCAGGGCGCGTGTGAACGGAGATACAATGTTTTGGCGGACACAGGGGCTGCATACACCTTCCATAGGACACAATTTTTCCAGGATCGTTGTGAAGTCTATTTACCGATTAGTTCTCTTGCAGAAAGCTTCAATTTGTCTCACACCGGTGTCACGCGGCCACGTTTGATTGCGATCGCGCCCGATCTGGTACGGAATGTTCGACCGCGATTGGCTCCTTTCCGCAGATTGATCAAAGAAGCCAATTGCGGCTAAGAAATTAAATCCAGATCGGGCTCGATCACGATCAAAAGTGCTCCGTGTGACCGCCGTATTAGGCACTGGAATGAAGTAGTGTTTGAAACAATAAGAAATGTAGCCTCTGCCACTACATACGAGAAAATATTGCATCGAAGAGCTGACAATTCTCGCAACCTATTGGGAAGTGTGCCGAAAAGGGTTTACCAAAATGCGTTATTTAACTGATGTGTGCATTGGTCCATATTAGACTGAAATGCTAAGTCCTCAGGTGATGTAGTAAACTGGTGAAGCGTGAACATACCACATCGGCAGTCTTCTCGCGGAGTGCTTTGTTGTGGACACACTATAGTCCCCAAAATCGTTATTTTCAGCTGGTGCTTTGTGTACCCGTAAACCGCACAGTGCAGCCCTGTAGACTTTTGATTAGTATATGCCATTATTTACAAGCATAATTCATTCGTGACAAAAATAAACGGAATCATCGAAGGAAAGCTACCACTCCACAACGCAAGCGCAAGGCAAGCTCACAGTCCAGGCCAAACAGGCAACAGTGACGCATACTCTGGACGCCAGACCATCGGAAGCACACTCGTGATAACGCCCATACTACAGGAGGTAAGTCGGTCCTAGATATTGTGCAATCTAACATGGAGACGCAAAGAGCGAGCTGTCAGAGGGAAGAAGACGAGAAAGTGGCACAATGGTGCACACGCCGAGAGTTTCAAAACGTTGGCTGCCTTTGGAACGAGAGAGGTGTACGTGTCATTTTTGGGCATGGGAAATTCACGTTGTGGTGTGCACTGAACCAGAGATTTGTGCAACATGTTTTATAGACGACTGGGACGCCATCTTTCATTAGGATACACTACAAAGAACGATCCAAAATGAGCTACCGCTTACACCCTATGGTACACACTTTCTACCAGTTGAGAACAAAGGGGGTTTGTCTTACGATGTAATAACGCGTGTAAATCTTCACAGTCTGTGCAAAGCAAGAATGAGTGTTCTAAACGCCGATTTACATATCAGGTCGACAAGGACAAATTTAATTGAAAATATGCAACACGACCCAGAAGTGTTCAAGAAACAGGCTGAACCACCCGAATTGGTGGGGTTGCCGGATGACTTGGTTAACAGCAAGCAATTGGGATGTAAACACTACCTTTTGCATGCAGGTAGTGTGAGCGCTTGCTTTGTAAAATATTATTGCATTAATTAAGAAAGAAATGGTGGCATATAGGTGAGAGCACCGGACTGCTGTGCTCGACGGCAGAGGCTCGATTCCACCCTTGGTAATGCATTATTTTCTTTGTTTATGAAAACGAGGTAAGACAAGAACATACCTACCTACTTGTCGCAAAGTGCAATGTATGAGGCAAAGAATGCTTTGTATAAAAAGAAAAGAAATAAATTTTAGGCACCCACAAAAAAAGTCCACTTACAGAAGAGAGCAACGAACTCGCACGTTTCAGCTATCCCAAAGCGTCTCTACAGTAAAATCTAAAAGCGAGAGGCTGGAGCTCTGAAAACTATTGCATTCCTTTCGAACGGAAAATACAAACGACTTTACTGTTTAGAAGCTTTATTTCGCAGGCAAACCTACAGCGCCGTATTTCTTTATCTGCGTGAAACAGACAAAACGTTTTGTAACGGTTTTGAAGGTGGGGGCCTCGTTGTGCGGGGCAATTCACGTTCAATTGCACCTTCCCCAAAGAGCATGACAACCGCTATAGCGTGGGCATGATTCTGGCCACACTGGTGGTCATAATGTATAGTCGGCAATTGCGTATTCACCAGTGATTGTTGCAGGCAGGTGAAAATGCCGTGCTTGAGGATTCCCTAGCTCGCAATGGCCATGCACTCGCCAATAACCACGAACACAACAAAGCCAGAAGCCAACCCGATAATATCGAAAGGGCACACCAGCTGAATTTAGTTTGAAAAAAAAAATGGAAAAATTCATTAGTCTTTGGTCTGAAATTTCGCATAATAGCCCAACGAGTTATTCGAGCAATCATGTCTCGTGTGTTCATATAAGTGTGCTATCTTTGTTATTATAACTTTGCCTTCTCCCCCCCCCCCTTTTCTTTGCTTTATTTCTGCTGGTGTACATTCGATAATATTAGGACAGTCGGTTCTTTAGTACTTCTTAAGAAACCATAATAAAAATAAGAGCTACGATTTTTTTTCCAGCTTAATAGATCGCCGTACTGCACTAAACTTGAACGATCAGTCGCCATCTCAAAGCCCTGCTGCACGCCATTGTGTGCCCATTTATTTCCTCTATGTGAAAAGCTTCCAGGTGACAAGTTCTCTTCAACAAGGGACCATTCGAAGTGATAAATCACAATTTTTAATGATGAAAACACTGCGAAAACTTGTAGGAGCAAAGCGGGGGACTATAAACAGGCGTATATAAACTACCGTCTCACAAACAATGAACATGCACAGGGGTTAAAGAACAATTCGCGTGGCAGGATGCTTTTATGTCTACACAACACCGCACATTCGAGGAGCTCTGAAAGACTCTTTCTGATGGACCGTGATGCCGTAACTAGAGATACCGGAAAATATTTCGCACACAATAATCGGACGAGAGAAAAAAAAACTTGAACGAAATAAATAATAGAGGGGAGCACCAAGTTAAGTTTAGAATGGTGCGCGAGATACGTCGTGGAAAAGCCACCGGTGAGTTTCGTACCGTGTTATTGAACAGAGTTAATGCACATCAGTTCCACGGAATCCCGCAAGGTGGAGGAGGTATCCGGAAAGGAACAAAATTGTTATCCATCCAAATGTAGCACGAACCTACAAAGGAAACCCGTACGGGTTTCTGAGAAAGAGCACTTCGCAGTTCAGGAAGAATCCCGGACCAGGACGAATTTTTCCTCAAACGCGAAGTGTTCTTTCTGAGAAACCCAGATGGGTTTCCTTTGTTGCATCGTGCTACATTTGTGTGGATGACAGTTTTCCCTTTCATGAACATAGTCAAGTAATGGCCCGTGCTACATTTGGGTGGATGACAATTTTCCCTTTCATGAACATAGTCAAGTAATGGCCCATTCTTTTGTATTGACAAATTGGCAGCAAAATATAATCATGCATCTGCTTTTACAGATCGTGGAAACACAAAGAAAAAATAAACATGAAACAGAGAACAGTGCATTTTTATAGCTCTGAAGGTGTCTTCATACTTGGCGAAATAAATAAATAAAAAAATACTTCTAGCCGCCTTTAAAAGCGCCGCAAGCCGAAGTTCAGAGGCGATAAAAAAGCTCAATCTTATATTCACGTGTGTTTATCTTGTACACTGTGCGGACGCGCGCAACCTTTCCGAGTAGAATACATAGGAACTCCTGTGCAATGTGGTCGACTTCTTCTCGTAGGGGTGTTATTTGGCACGGTAGCCGAACGTGTCAGCCAGAAAGGAGAGCTGCACAGGGACGGTGAACAGGGCGAGTTGCAACTTATCCTTGATAGCAGCGCACAGTAAACGACGACAAAGAAGGAGACATATATACAAGCGCTGTGCGACAACTGAAACAGGACGGATAGCTGAGAAACGTACACTTTGCTTTAACAAGACGCGACATGATAAGTGATCGTTCTCTATGAATGTTTCTACGCAACCTGCCGTATCCGCCACGTGTAAGTAGGCGCTTTACGTCTACGATTCTGTACGCTGTTGCGAGAACATTCAGCTAAACATGAATTCTGCAAGGGAAACTTGCCAGGTGTCCCCGTGGACAAAGCGTCACGTCCCTCATGGCAGTTTGATATCGGCATTTTAATGACATGAGCACACCCGCACTATCCTGGGGAAAGGTTTCCCTTGATTTTCCGCACTACCAAACTATTTTTGATGCGCAAATGTACGGATGACCTTGGCAAAATTGACATTGCTGCTCGATGGAAGCAAGAAGTCACAAATGTATACTTTTTCTACTCACTAGGAACTTTCAGCTCTCTTTGTTTGTTTCTTTTGTTGACGCTTATTTATGCTCCAGTCGGTCAATTTCACAGGTTCGCTTGCACTGTTGATGATTCGGCCTTGCTGTGCCCCTCTTCTCTTAAACCCTTTCCATGTGCGTACTGTTATCAGGCACCAAGCCGCAACGCTACGCTGAATTCGAAAACTCTGGGTGGTTGTCGCATTCGTTGAAGTTAAAATTCTTTCATATCAGGAACGCTTCTTCTGAAAGTGCTCCTGCCATTATTGACCTTTAACAGCTCATGATGAGCGCCTTTAAAAATTAGAGAGCTAAAGAAATCTTTATTTCCTTTTTTCCTTGTAGGCGTGGAAGTGGTGCTGGAAATATTTTTTTGCCATGAACGTCTAGAAATTAGCGACGGAAATGTAGCGATTAACGTGACCGCTAGTGGATTTCTTTACGACTGACGGCCTTCATTCATTCCACCATGAAACGCAGCGTAAAAAAGAATGAAGGTCACACATGCGAATGCTGCTTATAGTGAAGCTAGCTTGAAGGCAAAAAAAAAAAAGACGCGGCCTGCATTAAGTCATTTTTCCCCTTGTTTAACATAATGGTCAACCAACCTTATATCCAAAAATATCAGCTTGGTTGGTGATTTCCTAAATACCAGCTTTGCCTGAGAACTCTGGAAACAAATTTATTGATCCCAAAGCACACGTACTCAATTATCAACCAGAGCAGGTATCTGACCAGCAATAAACACAGATCGTATAATTCTGAGAGAAATAAAGCAAAATATTTCCACTTGGGTATCCTTCTAGAAAAATAGTTTCATGCACTGATGATGAATAATTTCGGAATAAGTTATCTAGCCATCTTGCCTAAACTTCTTAAACATATTTTCCCCTAATCTAACCCACATTTTCTTTCGTCTTCTTGTACATTCTTCCATACTTACGCGACTAACACAATATTGCACCTTTTGTATAGTTTTTCTGCACTCATCTTCCCCTAATATAATGGGTCTCGGCCTTTAAGGTAAAATAAATGAAATGAAATTTGTCTTAACTATCCAAGGCAATAATATGAATGCCTACAATTTGTCCGAGGCAAATGTCAGGCATATTGACATATAGCATTGCGGCACACTGGCATACTGGTACATGGAATATGCCTTCGATGGAAGCAGATATTTATTTCATTTTGTTTGGAGTGAGGAAGGGGTAAAAGAAAAAGATTCGATTCTTAATTAGCTCCTTACTTTCTATGGAGTTGAACAGCTGTTATATTTTGTGAGTTTGGTAAAAACGTGAGTTACGCCCGAACTGCGGCGCGGCACAACCTGTCTTCGCTCTTTCAAAGCATCGGCATTCGTCTATAATCTCATCAACGGTCGAGCAATTGAACATCAACAAATTAAAGGAGTCGTCGGTGATGCCTTTGTGAATTAGGCTAACCTTTTTAGTTCGCGAATTTTGTAGTTGCCTGCCGACACCGAGCTAATATATCATGAATGTCCATGGCCTACGATTAGTTTGACGTTTGCGACCCGGCTCTTTGCGGCTCGCTTGCGCCCGACTTGTTCACAGAAAAGTTCCCGCATGTCTAGCTAGCAGTAGGCCCAGCTGGCCAAGTCCTCTTCGTGTGTCTGAAACCACACACGTGCGTTTCTCTGCAGGCATATAATGACATTAGCGAGCATAATTGTGTTATCTCACCGGTTCTTAAAGCGAAACTTTCTTTGCAATCTACTGCGCGAGTCGTTGTCTATGCGGGTAGAAGCTGCTTCGATTTCTGGAAACGCGTGAGAGAGAGTTCACTCTGGTGACACAAGGTTCTCTGCAACACCGCCAGATGGTGTTGTGCACTGTGTATATGGTTAGTATATGATTAGTGGTACATGGCAAGGTAAAAAGACGTGGCTGGGAGTAGCTTACCTATGGACAGGTAGTGATAGCAGGGAAAAAAATAAGGAATTGGTCGATTGCATTAGAAGCGATATTAATGAGTTCAGTAACTCGGGCCAGGTGATATTAGTGGGAGATATGAACGCGCACATGGACGATTTAGACGGATATACTGATTACAACGGCTCTCTAGTGCTGGATTTGTGTGATGAACAGAACCTTATAGTAGTTAACAGGGAGAATAAGTGTCATGGACAGGTAACGTGGCAATGCGGAAACAGGCAGTCATGTATCGACTACGCCTTAGTCTCAGAAATGGTCTACGAACAACTGGAACAAATGATAATAGACGAAAATGGAAAAAATAGCCTGGGAAGTGATCATAGACGTTTAGCATTAAAGTTTAGGAGAGATACCAGTGCAGAACATGAACCAATAGCCTCAGAGTTTTTAAAAATGAATGACGAGCAAATAACGGAGATCGCAAACAACATAGAGAAGAAAATTGAGGCTTTTCCTACAGCAGTCTGGGAATATAAGGAACTGGTGGAGGTTATGCAGCATGAAATAAGGCGGACACGGCAATACAATTGTTCGATTGGAAAGAGAAAACCACGTAAGTGGTGGAACAAGGAAATTAAACAAGCTATAGAAGAGCGTAAAGAGGCATCTAGGGCTCATCGAGAAGACAAAAAGTTGGGATTACAAGAACAGGTGCTCCTTAGATGGAATACATGCCGAGAAAAGAAAAGGGTTGCGAGTGAGCTCGTTCAAGGGAAAATTAAATGCGCAAGTGAACGTTGGGTGCATAACATTCACAAAAGAGACAAAGGCGCCCCAAAAAGATTCTGGAACCATATAAAAGCACTCGGAGCTCCAACTATAAACTCGCAAACGGCTATAAGGGATGAAGACGGTAACATCTATGAAGGCGATGATGCGCTGCGGTACCTCACAGACGTTATCAGGCATAACTTCGGTACGAGAAAAAGTGTAGTTCAGACAACAGATCCAGCAACAACAGAGAGGCTTGAGAGATCAAAATTCAGCATAGAAAGCTTCTATTGGAAAAAGGCAGCAGAAAATGTTCCTAACAACACGGCAGCAGGCCCCGATGAAATCCCAATACAGCTAATCAAAAACCTCAGTCCAAAAAGCAAGGCACTGCTGACTAATGCCATAGAGCAAGTGATTAGAACAAAGAATATTCCCGTTGGATGGCGTGAAAGCAAGATGAATCTCATCTACAAAGGCAAAGGAGATAAGGATAAGACGAGCTCGTACAGGCCAGTTACAGTAACGTCGGTGATATATAGAATGGCAATGCAAGCCATAAAATTAGAACTGTCGAAGTGGGTGGAGGAAAACGGTGTATTGGGGGAACTACAGAATGGGTTCAGGCCAGGCAGACGCTTAGAAGACAATATGTTTGTACTAACTCAGTGCATAGAGATTTCAGTAGCTCAGAAAAGACCTTTATGGGTAGCATTTCTAGATATTAAAGGAGCTTATGACAACGTAGACAGGGAATTGTTGTGGGATATTCTTCAATACGAAGGCATAGATGACGATTTCGTGGAGCTGCTGAGGGAGATATATCGAGACAACCAAGTACAAGTGGCATGGGAAGGCCGAAAAGGAAATGAAATGGTGGGAATTCACCAAGGATTGAAGCAAGGATGCCCTCTGTCACCATTGTTGTTCACGCTTTACGTCAAGGGCATAGAAAGACGACTGGAAAACAGCGAATTAGGTTTTGATTTATCCTACATGCGTAATGGACAAATGGTGCAAAAGAAGGTCCCTGGATTGATGTACGCAGACGACATTGTGCTACTAGCGGACAATAAAAAAGATTTACAGATACTTGCGAATATCTGTGGGAACGCAGCGACAAATCTAGGCCTTAAGTTTAGCACAGAGAAATCAGGGATTATGATCTTTAATGAACACACGAGTAACTTCGTGGTGTCAATTCAACAGCAAGTGATACCCATAGTGAAGCAATATAAGTACCTCGGCGTACACATAAACGAAGGAAAGTATTACTCAAGCAACCACCAAGATAATCTGAAAATAAAGGGGAAGCGGAATGCAGCATTAATGAAACACAGAGCACTGTGGGGCCACAATTAGTATGAGGTGGTGCGTGGAATCTGGAAAGGAGTAATGGTGCCAGCGCTAACATTCGCAAATGCCATTATATGCTTAAAATCGGATATATTGGCGGGTTTAGAAGTTAACCAAAGATCAGTAGGCCGGTTGGCTTTGGGAGCACACGGTAATACGACAAATGAGGCAGTGCATGGAGACATGGGTTGGGCCTCTTTTGAAGTCAGAGAAGCACAAAGCAAAATTAGTTTTGAAGAAAGGCTCAGGAACATGGATGAAAATAAATGGGCGGCTAAAGTGCACAAGTATCTCTACATGAAAAGCGTGGACACAGAATGGAGGAAGAGGTCAAGGAAGTTGGCAACCAAGTACAGGATAATCGAAACTGTAAATAGACAACCAGGGGTCATCAGAAAGAAAGTGAGAGAAATAGAGACCGTGAATTGGATGCAAAGAATGGAAACGAAAAGGACAATGGAGATTTACAAGAATGAGAAGAAAGAAATTAGAAGGGAAAATCTGTACGATAACACAAAGGGCAGTGCCTTGCTATTTGAGGCTCGAGCCGGTTGCCTAAGGACGAAAACATATCGGAACAAATATTCGGAACTAGATGAGACATGTGTATGCTGCAGTAAAGATCCAGAGACCACTCAGCACATCCTAATGGAATGCGACGGGATCAACCCAGCGAGAACCGTAGGTAACGTGCAACTCCCAGAAGCGCTTGGGTTTAAAGTGGAAGGAAACATAAACAGATCAGCCGTAGAGATCAGCAAGAGACGATTAGAGTACTGGTGGAAAAAAAGCAGGGAAAAGATGGATACGACCTGATCTCTTAAAATCATAGGCAGCGGTACAAGCCAAATTTTTGAAAAAGGTATACAAAAATGCGAGATAAAGAACATGTGTAGTATACCTGATTAAATCAAGCAGGCTAGGTGACTATTTGTCGCCACCCCGTTTCAAAGGGGATGCCAATAAATCATCATCATCATCATCATCATGGGGGAAGAGGTCAAGAACGTTGGCAACAAAGTGCAGGGTAATTCAAAGTGTAAATAGACAACTAGGAGTCATCAAAAAGAAAGTGAGAGAAACAGATAGAGTAAATTGGATGCAAAGAATAGAAACAAAAAAGACAATGGAGATCTACAAGCAGGCGGAGGAAACAGTCCGCGACACTCCATCTTATGCCTAATCTCAAATTAAAAATCCACTCACAAGAACTCCATCTCATGCAATCGGCTTCTTAAATCATGTAAATTGTTGGCGACGACTTTCGGTGGCTTTTTGTCCAACCGTTTCGATAATCTCGTATGTACGACTGGTTGAAGGTCGGCCGAAATGACAACGGTGCTTAAGGATCCTTTCCCCTCTTGAAATTCCCCAAATAACGCAATGTACTTGTGTACTGAGTACAACATCCATAAACTTCGCTGGAAGCATTGCAATGTTTCGTTCGTCATTGTTCTAAGAACGAATAAAGATGGAAAGGAAATTTCCTGTCCGTTGCGAACAGAGGGCATGATTTCGCAACATAGGTCACTGCCTGCAGTTCCAGCTTCATGATGCCGCTTCTCTTTTTTATTAGGATATGAATCTCATGAGCACTACAGGCTAATTTTTTCCGTCGCCGTGATGTTCCTTCTAAAGTCCAAGTGTGATAGAATTAGTGGCCACGCTCCACATGCTCCGGGTGCGAGGCAAAACGTGCGAGGTTGAGCCGAGAAGAATGGTGGCTTGATGCGCGCCCGCTTTCCGGCACGCCATATGTTGGAGGTCACATGATCAAGCATCCGCAATACGAGGAGAGCGTGCGTCTGCTTTCTCGCGTACCTCTATCCCCGTCGCGGCGGTGCATACTTGTCCGCACGGCTGAGCTTATACGTAATCTGCACGCTGTATCCTTAAATCTGCGCCGGGTGTACAGCCAGGGGGGGGGGGGGGGCAGGAATGGCTGATAGCTGTTTCACATGCTACGACTGCAACGAAAGAAATCGGTGCAGTCGCACGCTTCGCAAAGTGATTTTCGGAGATACCTTACTAGAGTGTACTAGATTGCGGGAGTGGGTCCTACGTGGGCTCTCCGATGAGGCTTTTTTTATTGAAAAGTTGGTGGCGCTACCGTCGCCTTTACCTGAATGAGCGGCCCCGCGCGCCGCCGGACGCTTTTCACGTCGGAGACCCTACCGCGGCTGCATGGAGCTTCGACAGGCGTTTCAGTCTGCTGCATCTAGTTTTGATACTCGGTGGCGGCAACAGTGATACTATTTCTCACCAATCTGCAGTAGATAAAATGGAAAAAGAGCAACGGAAAGAATGCAAAGGACGCAACAACAATGGTGCGTCGGGCAGTCAACAGCTACTCAGCCCGTGAGCTCGCCTCAGCCAATGGGCGCTGCCGAAACAGCCGGAGCCAACGTTTATTGACCGGAGCTTCATAATAAGGCGACGGCAGCGCCGCCGCAATTTTAACGTTTTTTTGCATATCCACCGGCGCTTGCCAAGGCGTCCACTGGACCCATTTCCCCATTACAGTAGACTCTATCCTTTTTCTGCTGGTGCGACGGCCATGCTTGCTTGCTGCCAGCTTATGTGCGACACACACCGAATAAGTTTTCAAATTTAATGCGAAAATATGTAGGTTATGGTATTGTGGACCTTTATTTATGAAGAGCAAGTAATACCTGCGTTTAAGTAACTCTCTGGAGTTTTACGATTATTTTGGAGCACCGAACAGCGGCTACTGAAATTCTGTGCGAGTAGATGCGATGGCCCTTCGCAGCTGTTTGCAGTTTCCTCATTCAGCTCCTGCGACGTCCTTGCGTCGGTGCATTTCGATGTATATATAAACAAAATAGGGGCAGCTTCACACTAGTGGCGCGAAGACTGGGCAAACAGCGAAGCTGGCGACCCCAGCTATTTTTATCTTGGTTCGGCCAAGTTTTTGCGAGGTTATGCTTCGAGACTCAGCCATGTTCTGCGCAAGATCACACCGGAATCATCGACAGCGCAAGGAGCAACAAACACTCGGTCATTAAAGTATCTAGACGCTGAAACGCTTTTTTTCCAGTTTCGCGGGCTCGTAACTCCCGATCTTCTGCGAATCGCCGACGTTTCGCCGCCGCTTTGGCGGCGTGATACTCGGGATCAGACTAAAGTCGTCTCACTCGCTCTCGAGTAGCGGCGCGGTGGCTTTCGCGCCGCGCTTCCTCTCCTTTGGGAGTGACGCCCTTTTTCGGCCGCCCCATCTTCGCGGCGATGTGCACGGCGCGGAGACGGAGGGGCTTTTGTGTCGCCGCGGCGACGCGGAGCTTTATATCTCGTGGGTCGGCGCAGTGACGTATTGGCTTAGCTCCGCCTTTGCGCAGCCGCGGCAACCACTCCGCACGGCGCGGTGACGTCATGGCTCGGCAAAGCGAAGGCGATGCGATGCGGCGTGCGCCTTCGCTTTGCCTGGTTTTGCCATTGCCTCGCGGCTTCGCTTTGCTTCGCTTTGCCTCACCACAGCGCGCTCACGCAGCTGTGGCGAGGCTCGACTTGGTCGGTGCAACTGGGGCGATTTGTTGCTAGGCGACGCGTGGTGACGTCATCGACAGGTGGAGGTTTCGCGTCGTACACTCGACGGAGCATCCTCGAGCTTAAACAACTTCGCTAGTTCACAGCTTCGCCTTCAAGAGTGGAACGTGATAGCATTCAAAGATCCTTGATTGTTTCTCACACTTTCCGGCAACTGCAGCTTATGTAACCGTAATGTTTACTGGGAAACGCTAGCGGTGAACGCTATGCACGAAGGCGCGCTTTCTGGTAGAAACGCGGCCTCTTTCGTGGGCCGGCCTTCTTTTATTGTTTGCACCTTTAATATTTCAGCCTGAGAAGATTTAGCATAAAAGGCGAGCGCTGTCGGTGTTTTGTTTCATGACAATTGTTTCTGGGCTGTCACTCTCAAAATTCCGAGGAATAACTTTGTAAAGATTGCAAGACAAAGTGTCAGCAACTTTAGTGGTAACATATATTTGGAGGGCCTGCGTGGTTGGGGATGATTTTCCCAGCCGCGGGCGGAACTGCCGACGCCGACGCCGGATTTTCTGCGACACGGGGCCCTAAACCACCCAGAGGTCGAAATTTACTTGTGGTGTTGCAGTTGTGCACGAGTCTACAACGAACACGTAGCCGCGAGAATTTTTCGAAATGGTGCCGTAATAGCGGAGTTACACGCGTTTGATGATCGAAAAACGGCCCTCGCTCGTTTCGCTCTTTCCTTCGCTACGGCTGGTCTCTCCTCCTCACCGATTGCTGCTCCAAATGTCACGTGACATACGTCATCGCCAACGCGCTTCTCAAAACACTGCCTACTTCCGGTTAAGGCACGTCCACGCTAGCCATGCTAGCGGCACATATGCGGACGACGATACAGCCTCCAGTCTGCCGCGCGAGAGGTGTCCAAAGTAGACAACAGTTCGGCCGGCGCCCCGCTCGCTGCACGATCAATGGGCCAATCGACGACCGCGAAGCTGCGCGCCTCTGCCACCGGCAACGAAAACATCGGCTGCAGCTGAGTGCACGGCTACCGACGGGAGACGACCGGCTGGGCTGTGCTCGCATCGTAGCCGACGCATCGGAGCCGCTAATATCAGCGTATTTTTCTTATTTCTGTACAATTATTGCGAAGAGCGATAACAACGATAATAAAATAGTGCGGCTTGTGAGCGTCGGTAAGGGCCTGTACACGCTCGAGCCGCACATCGCCGCAAGCCGCACCGCCCTCGCGCGGTCCGCTTAAAATGGCCGCTCTGACGTCACGAGAGGCGGTCGTGAACTTTTTCCAGTATGCAGCATGTATGCGGTGACCGCACAAACATGGCGCTGGTTCGAAGCGAAGCGAAGCGCGAGGCCTAGGCGCCTAGGCTGCTGTGGCAGTTTGTTTTTTTGTCGTTTTTGTGTTTTTGTAGGATCATTGCAAGATTTATCGAGCACTCGCGGAGATAATCGTCGAGCGCAGCACTCCGATGTACCCTGCCTGACCTCTTCAGCGCGTGCGATCGTCAACGGCAACAGATGGAAATGTGTTGTGTTTACGCGAGCGTCGGAAGCAATGAAACCGGCGATTTCGTGTGTGTTGGGCCGTATTTCGCTTGTGTAGTACCAGCAGTACAAACGCGAAGGCCATCACATATACGCGCATTCTAAGCATGACACATGCATTCAGTACGCGCCAGAACGAAAATAGTGCGGTCGCCCATCTCAGCGTATGGTGTACCTAGGTGTTGTGTGTGCGCGCTTCATCGCGGCGAAGCTCATACGTGTATGTGCATTGTGCAGTGCTGGTTTGTGTTTAAGAAGTGACCATATGACCTGTAGCGATTAGCTTTATTGTCGCGTCATCGCAGCCATTCGTAATGTGCTGTTTGTGCCTTGCTTCATGTGAGCTGTTTTGGGGGCTGCGATGCGCCTTGGTGACCGCGAACACGTACAGAGCGTTTGAGTGCTGGGGTTCTTACTGTACGAGGTGAAGGGTACTGTTATGTATACGTGCAATGTGTCGCAGTGGTGCTAGGCGTATAAGTATTCGTTTTATGCGATATGCATATGCTCAGAAGTGAACCGTGCATACAGAACGGTTTGTACAGAACATTAGACCCAAAATTCAAGGATGCCAAAACCAAAATTCCAGCAGGCGGAAACAAACCGTACTTGTACACATACATTGAAAAATAATGAAACCTCCTTCTCCTTGGCCGAACTTTCTTGTAGCTAAGCAGCTGCTGAGTTGGACACACACTACAAGCTCTTTAGGGTGCTTTTTATGCATGTGCTCTGAAGTAAACAGTGCAGAAGCACTGCTGGTCGTTTGTGCTCTTTGCATATCAGTATGGGTTTTGTATCAAACCAGCTTTCCTTGCTTTGTACACGTGTTGTTTGTTTCCAGTGTTGTCACTGCACATTTTACTCTTTACGAAGAGGGGAGGCTAGGGAACAGCTTAAAAGTTATATCACTGCTCCACGTATTGCAATCATTAATTTTGTGCTAGGTGTCATGTGCTGTAATGTAAACAATGCAAATGTGCTGCTTGCTATTTTTTGCGGATGTGACGACACTGCAACGCACCTTCTCTGCCACTGCCCAACCTTTCATGCTGAACAATGTGCTTTGCCAGTTATACTCCATCTCAGTAGTTCCTTGCAGCACTGGGGCAGCGGCAGGGCTTCTTAGCCAATAGGAAGGCTGAATTCCCCTCAAGATATGTTCATCCATGCTGCGTCAGCTGCTCAGCGTCTGCTTGCCATCCTTTCGATACATCAGCCACTGTTGGAGCAGTGACGCAACAAATGTTCCTACGTTGTAACTAAAGGCTGCGTTTCCATGAATGCTACTGTTGGGCTTCGCTTCATCGACACGCTATCTGAGCAGTTCAATACAGCCTCCTGAGCCAGTTTTAGTAAAAGTGAACACCCTGATAAATGTTCACATGCACCGTGCCATCTGCTCAGCGTGTGTTTGACGTTTGCTCACCACTGTCATCACATACCGTACTAGAGCAGAGTAGGAATTAATGATGCAGTGAACAATGACGCATTCGTAGCGTTCTGCATCGTCAATGCATCACCATTGCTACTGCTGTGGTGCCACCTGCTAAATAGAAACCGAACCACTTTTACTGCCTGTGTAGTCCTAGCAGTGTCAAAACAAACAGCTGATCTCAATAAGAACAAGAAATACCTAATGCTTTGTCCTCAGCATGAGATGAGACTACGCAGTGATGGATTTTACCATTTATTTATTGCTTTCAGGGCGTACAGCTAGTAAAAGGGCAAATTGAGATTGAAGCGGGTGGTCTGGGCTGCATGGGCGATGCCATGTTGCTGCGTAATCACAGTTAGGGTGGCTACTGATGTTACCAGTGCTAACCGCCACAGTAATTCATCGTACAAGACGAGCATGCGAGAAGGGCCTAACATCTGTAAATCTTTTGTGAACGTCACCATTTAGCCTGCACCAAAGGAAAACAGAAAGCTAGGCAACATGAGAAACGTAAGGCGTGGAATTGACGAGGGAACAATGTTTAGCTTCATGCACCTTCGCAACGATCCATCTCCTTACATTAATTATCTGCCATCATGTCAACAAACTCATTGCAGTTCGACTTGTAAATGTAACATGGATGTATTATGTTGTTGTCGTGATCTAAATAAAAAAATGAAAGGTGCATTAGGTGTTTTGCAAAAAAAAGAGAGGAGGTGAACCCTCATTTCTTATATGGGAGTAGGCAAGAGAGAAAGGTCCTTTGCATTGCTGGTTGGGCAAAGAAAGAATGCCTCTGTGCACGAAGAGCAGGTCACATTCTTGTACTACAGATTCTTTGCTTCTATTTCGGCTGCTACTATGCTGTTTTAAAAAAATTCTTGTGGTAGAATACTCCTTGGAGGACACTTTACAACTTTTATAGTATAACTAAAATTTTCCACAGGGCCCTGGTGAACGGTCCTCTTAAATTTCTGAGGGGCCCATCAAGGGGTTGTACTAATTAGATGAGTTGTTTCTATGTAAACCTCACATTGACAAGCTTTGCAAAAATCTCGGCAAGGCTTGTTATATTCTGCTCAAGAGCCGAAATTGTTTTGATACAGAAACCCTTCGAGAAATTTATTTCAGCTTGTTCCACAGCCATCTGTGGTACTGTGTTACATCTCTCGGCCATTCATACATTGAGCCATTTATAAAACTTCAAAAGAGGGCTGCCCACTTTATGACTTCCTCACAATACAATGCTAACACGACACCGCTCTTTCAACACGTACACATTTTACCGTTTACTTCATTACTAAATTTTTAAACTCTTGTAATGGTTAATAGTAGCATCGTTACTGACTACCCACTCTCTGCTACCAACTTTACCGAATCAGGACGCTGTACACGCAGTGCACTAAAACAAAATTTTCTGGTTCCAAAGGCTTGTAATGTGTGTGGTAAACAGAGAATTTGAAGTGTTGGAGTAGTCGAGAGGAACGTTCAGCCCACGAAAGTTAGAAATGCAGCTAATTTTCAGAGATAATTAAAACAGCATTTTCGTGATCTTCTTTCGTATGTTTATTAATACATTCAACGCTTCCTTTTTCTTTTTTCTGGTGCATTTTCCTTGTAAATGTTCAATGATACCGTTTGCATTTTGAAGATTCTTTGTATTGTATTCTCTACTTCTAATGTAAAGTGCATATTGTTGCTGAGTTTAAGTACATGTGTCTGTGCTAAATTAATTGCTTTGCATCCTCTACATTTTTTATGGTTTGCAACTGGCCTCGAGCTAGGGATCCCAATGTATTTGTTCACATTATGTTTTACTCTGTATTGAACGCAAGAAATAAAGTTTAATTCAAGGAAATATTTTTCTCACAGGGCCCCCTAGCCTGGAGCTGCAGCCCCCTTAGCCCATAGGTTAATCTGGCCCCAGTAGTAACTAGTATCACGAATGCAAGTTTTGGCTTGCCATCCCTTTTATCAGGTTAACATTGATTTGCACAGCAGAAATCTTAACATTCATTGCATGCAGAAAACAGCCTTACATCAAAGGACGCAAGTAACTTGTGTCCTCAAGAATCTAAACCTTGTTTGGGGTTTTCTGGAATGAAAGCAGTTTAGGTACCTTAGTCTGAAACTCTATTTTGCTTGACTGCAGCATTTATCATGGATGCGAAGTGGGTGTTGTGACAGAAAGCCAGTGTGCACATACAAGAAAAAGTACTGCAATGCCGCTCAAAAGTTTTCTAGGTGTATTGTGCAAAACCACAATTAATGTACGGGAATGACATGACAGTGGTCATAACTTAAAGCAATGGTTCATTACAGATGGGGTACACATGTATGGTCACATAAACATAATGGTGCAAGCTTGACATATAAGTTATAGTCCTTTTTAAGATACAAGTGGCATGGTGACATACCGGGAATCAATGCTTGTTATTTCTTTATTCCAAAAATTATCAGTTGTACAATACTTGTGCCCCGATACAATGACGTATCTCTGAATCACAGATGTCACATCCTATCTGCCGTGTGAAATACTTTGCCACATGAAATGGAAATCTCATTGACATAATCAGTTATAGATTTTGCATTAGTTTTATGCTGTTTCTTGCAGTCTTGTCTTTCATGAGTACTTGCATAATATGGAAAAGGGTACCTTGACATTCTAAATGTTATCTATATATGACCACACAACTATTATTTTTTCCTAATCAGAGGAGGCTCTCGTGTCATTATATTAATTGAACTTCTTTAACAATGAATACGCGACAGGTACTTGCATGTGAACAAGTGTATGTAGCCTCCCAAAGGCAAGCACGTTTACGAAAGTATCTTTCAGTCATATTGGCAAGAAAACTTTCCCATAGGCTTTTTTTTCATGCGAAAGGTGACCACACATTTCTTGATCTAGCAGACTGATCTTTTATGCTACAAGTCTGTGCTGTTTTCCTTGCAACGAGTAGTTTTACATATGTCTACAACATGTAGGTCCTTCATCGGCTATTCTTTTTTTTTTCTACAACTTTGATGTTTTCTTGGGAACAATATATTGCACGTTTTTTAAAGCTAGCCATTCAGAGGCCATTCTTTCTTGAAAAGCTTCTTTGCAGCCAGGCTCTAAAGTTGTTGATAGACTGTTTATGTCGATTTTTTTACGTAACAATCAGTAGTCTTGCATTTAAAACTTATCCTTTGTGCCCAATATTTAGCTCTCTTTTTGCACTAGTTAAGGTGTGGTACCCAATTTTTTTATATGAAAATAAATATTGTTACTACAGGTACGTGTGTTGTCGTATGACTATTGAATATTTGATAAATAATATTTTATTCAATTCGTATTTGAAAACGTTTACATTCGCCCACCTTTACTTCTTGTACAATGCACAAAGAGGCACGCAAGCCATAGTGGTGCTTAATGAAGTCTCTTTTTGCTGCATGTAATAGTGGCAAAAAGCAGCTTCTCACAGGGAACTTGAATGTGTTGTCTTGTGTATTGTTCTTCTGCCATATGTATTCTGAATTGATAATTATATCACAGACAGATATATAACCTCTCAATGGAACAGACATTTATTTGATACACATGAACTCGCACCCTGTTCAGCTGGCTTTCAGTTACGCTGATTGTGGCCAGCCTCTATAGAGTATGTCTGCAATGTGGTATGAGGTTATGTGTGCAGTGCTACTGTTAAGCCAACTATTGTTCTCACAGCAATGTATTAAGTAAGGTTATTGCATAATTATTATTAAAAAAAGACAGCATTAGCCCAGGTTTTAAGGGTGAGAAAATGCTTGGTGCACTTCACCAAGCATACAGACAGCATATAATGTGACTACATACCATGTGCTAGTTTGTATTTACAAAGTGTTCGCAAAATGGGGAAGGTGGCAGTGAGACTCCTTGGGGAAGCAACACTTCAGTTGTACTGATGGTACGGCATGACCATATAATTTCCTTATTGCTTGGTTAAAAATATGGTGGGTTACAACCTATGAAATGCCACACCAGCAAGGCTGAACATCCATCCTTACTTTTCAGTGGCTTAAATACGCCACTGTGTTGTTGAGCCTGTGTTGTTGAGATTTCGAAATATCGCCTCGTGTGCCACGTTGTCAAATGCCCCCTTCAGGTCTAGCGCGAGAATGGCCCGTGGTGTGTGGCAGGGATGACAATCTCCTTCTTCAATTGCATTAGCACGTCCTGGGTCTCAAGATGTCGTATAAAGCCAAACATGGGGTCTGGTATTTGCTGGGTTTCGTCCAGGTGTTGTTGGAGGCATTTGAGTACTATCCTTTTCATGATTATGCTTATGCATGATGTGAGGGATATCAGCCACAGGTTGTCAATGTGCGGGGACTTGCCCGGTTTGGGGATAAAGCGTACTCCAGCTGTTTTTCATTCTTGTGATAGCTTGCGTGATGTCCAAAAGTCATTGAAGGGGTCTAGAAGCGTCTCTAGGGCCTGACCTCGAAGATTCTGGTCGGGTCCGGGGGCACTGCTTCGCCGGCTTTTTTCATGAATGGAACAACGACATAACACAGAACGAACAAACACGAGTGCTGTGTGACACCGGTCATATTCCATCATGTAATCAATTGTACGCTCACTTTTAACTTGGCAGCTACTAAAAAAACGTAAGTAAATCAACAAGCCGTAGTTGAATATTCACTCGCGTGCTCGGTGATGATGAGAAGTGACTTGTCGATCTGCACAGCTGTATTCCGCGATAATAGATATGAGTATGTTAATATACAGGGCGTTCATTTTAAAGTGTTACGGAACTTTTAAAATCGCCTGTGGCAGGTAGCATAATTCTTATCGTTGAGCTGGGTTATTCGATGAGGTGGACATTAGTAGCACAAGAAATCGAAACACTTATTCAAGTAACAAAAAGCTTGCAAGGTGAGCTTGCAAGACGCATCCACTTGAAATGAATTTCCAGGATGACGCCAGCTTTCAGATATTATTTTCCAAAGTGTGGGACGAAATACATGGGCATTCCAGTTACTTTAGTGCTTCAATGTATAAAACAGCATTTTGGTAAAAAAGTAAGTGGAACAACAGTGCATTTTTAGGGCGAGTTTGATGGCACATATCTCCAAACTGGCGTCATTCTGGAAATTCATCCCAAGTGGATACGCCTGCCAAGCTCACCGGCTCCAATTCGTAAATCACAGTATGTGCTGTACAATAATTAACTAAGAAGTTGATTAGTCATTTTTTTAATTAGTTCAATATGGGATTTCTCGTGTTACTGATGTCCGCCTCATCGAATAACCCAGCTCAACGATCAGAATTATGTTACCTGCCACAGAGGATTTCTAAAAAATTTTAGAACTTATAAATGAACACCCTGTATAACGCTGCGGCGCTTCAGCGTGCTACGCTGTTGCTGTGACAAATCCCTTGTTCATTGGCTTAAAAACGCACGCGCGGTCTTGCAAGCTTTCGCTAGCACATCTACAAAAAATGCGCCGTCACGCCGCACACAACCGAGTACATAGCGATGTATGTTGTTACAACAGTATGCGGTAGCAATGATTTTTTTAAAAAAAAGAAAGAAAGGAAAACGAAAAAAAAGGCGCAGGTAAGATCACTGCATAGTGTTCGAGAGGTTGCTCAGCGCGCCAGCACAACACATGCAGTCAACAGAGTATGACAGTGCAAGAGTTTTGCGTTTTCGCCGTGACGCGGAAGCTTGAACCCACGCCGACAAAAATATGCCAGTGTCGTCTGCTGTTGACGATAGTTGCCGACTTAGAACATCTTTGCCCCGCCTCTCGGTTGCGGGCTCTTAACATACGTCGCGTCCCCAAATCGGAGTGCGGATGCCGGCACATGCGAACCGCTCGAGCTCACTAATCAGAAAATTACCTAATAAGAAAACAAACGTAATAACAAAATCCTGGCTCGGGCCGAAATTTTGCTGGTCGCCAGCACACAAACGCTGCGACCGCGCTGTTGCATGTTGCCAGTCGCTGGTTATCTGTTTTTCCAGCCAGAGGGCGCATGCGTACGGCACCGCTCGCGCCGGTCCCAGCGTGAATCGAATTTTGTGCCCGGTTGCTCCAACCGCCCGCTGTCACGGAACCGCCAGCATGCGGTGCGGCTTGCGGCGATGTGCGGCTCGAGCGTGTACAGGCCTTAATTCATTTCGAAGCGCCGTCCGCTTTAGCTTTGAGGGGAACCGGAAAAGGCCTAGCGACGATATCGGCGCCGTCGAGCGATCAGCGGCGGTGAGGCTGCCGCACAAATGAGTCCCGGTCTCATCCTCTCTACGTACGGCAAGGAAATCTCGTCGCTCGCGAGCAAAACCGCTGACGAGCGGCAGCCCGCGAATGGCAAACGGCGTGCGGCGAGTTAGCGTGCCGGTAACGTGGACGTGAACTCGGCGCTTCTCGGCTACCCGCTGTTGCTGCGGTGCCGGCGCGTGTTATGCGAAGCGTGCCGCTTAGACCCTGTGTTGCGCGCACGTCTGGAAAGGCCAACACTGTCGCACTCTGTTCGCGCAGATAATGAGACCGCTGAGCATGACTGTGTTGGAACACGAGCGATTTGGCACTTGCATTGCGGGCTGTAATTACCTATGCGCAAGCGCGCACAGGCCAGCAACACGGCGAGGACGAGCAGGGAGTGCGCGTACCTGCTAGCAGACAAACCGGAAGTCGAAGGTTCTTGTTCGACCAATGGACATCGTTTCCGCCGTTGATATTACCAGACTCCCCCTGCTGACATCATGACGACCGCTGAGGTTACCGGAAAAGCGAGGGGAGGAGGACGGCATTGTTTTTTTTTTTTTTGGTTTTGTGGCGCGCCCGCGGCGCGTAGCGCTGCAGCGTTTGGCATCGTTGATCATGATGGCATTCTGAACTCGATGCGCCTGTTTACTTGCAATGTTCAAAAAATATCTGAGGTGGTTTAGGGGCCCTTTAAGTGCCATTGCGCTTGGACCCTTTCTGCACAACCTCCAGGATCGGCCCACATTTCGGGCGTACACCATCGGACTACCTCCAGCAAGTCAAAGGATTCCCAAAGCGCCAGCGCAAACATCGCCTCACGGACTGGGATGAGTTCCGCAAGCAACATGAAGACTTCCAAGACATGAACCAGAAAGATTGGGTAGAGATGGTCCGGCAACGAATCCAGACTCACACGAAGGAGATCATAGAGAAATGGGAACAACCCAGCACTGATAAACATCTTCATCTCTGGGAAGCACGGCATGCCCTCATTAAGAGATGGAAAAGAAATAAGCTCAATCGGAAACTACGCTCACGCATTAATAAAGTCAACGAGGAGATCGTCGACTACACTGAACACCTCACTCGTGAGCAGTGGCACGATACGTGCAACAAGCTCAACGGCACACTGAATATGAGCTCCACATGGAACCTCATCCGATCACTCATTGACCCAACCCAGGCAAAGACGGAAACGTCCCATAAGCTCCGCAAGCTGCTAGAAACATTTGAGCAGACCGACGAACTATTCGACGAGCTTAGAGCAACACACGTTGCGGATCGAGCTCAACCACAATATGCAGACTACGCAAGCGCAGAGCCAGAAAATGAGGGCCTCATTGGCCCCATCACAAGGGCGGAATTACAGCATGCCTTAGCAGAAGCAAAGCCGAATAAAGCACCAGGACCAGATCAAATTACGACAACACAGCTTCGCAACCTTACAGAAGCCGATCATGCATACTTACTTCAGCAAATGAACAATGTATGGGACACGGGCCGCTTGCCAGAAGAATGGAAGACAGCCAGCATCATTTTCATTCCAAAGCCTGGCAAGCCCCAAGCCATAGCGAATCTGCGTCCAATATCGCTAACATCATGCGTCGGTAAGCTGATGGAGCGTATCGTGCTTAACAGACTTCTTAGTCACCTTGAGAAAAGCCAACACCTACCCTATAATTTGATTGGATACAGGCATCACTTATCTACTCAAGATGTCCTGCTGCAGCTCCACGAAGAAATCGGGAAGGAAACAAGCAGCGCTCAACTTAAAGCCATTCTTGCTATCGATCTCAAGAAAGCTTTTGATTATGTTGACCACGATGCTATACTGCAAGAGCTCGAAGCTACTTGCTGCGGGACAAAGCTTTATAATTATATAAGGGACTTCCTACGGAGTCGCACATACACGCTACGAGTAGGCGACACCACCTCACCACAGTATCCCCATCCACAGAGAGGTATCCCGCAGGGTTCAGTGATCTCGCCCACACTCTAATCTTGCCATGTGCGTGATCCATAGAGCGCTGCAAGACATCCCCGACATCAAATATGCGATCTACGCAGATGACATTACCATCTGGATCAAGAGGGGCTCGCCAGGACACATCCAAGAAACTCTCCAACAAGCAATGAACAGGGTACACGAGGCTGCTCAGACCATTGGCCTTAGATGTGCGCCGGAAAAATCTCAGTTGCTACTGGTTCACCACAAAAGATGGCAGCCGCCCACCATACAAATTGTAAACGACGGCGTGTCGATTTCTCAACCGAGCTTCATCAAAATACTCGGTCTCCATATCCAGAAAGATGGAGGTCCGGCTGCGACTGTGCAGCACTTGCTCAGGCAAGGAGAGCAGGTGCTGCACATGATGCGTAGGGTCTCCAACCGAACCAATGGAGTGAAGGAGGCTGATATGCTGCAACTACGAAACGCACTAATTATGTCGCGCCTGCGGTACCATCTGCCCTATACCAATCTCCGCCAACAAGATATCAATCGGCTTGATGCTCTCATCCGAAAGGCGACAAAGCTGGCCATCGGCATACCGTTTAGTGCCAGCACTAAGCTCCTGCTTGACTTGGGTTCCCATAACACGGTGGCGGAACTAATCAGTATCCATCGCCGTCGCCAAGAACTCCGTTTGCAGCACACAAGTCAAGGCAGGCACATCCTCCATAGCATCGGTCATCATCCACGAGCTTCGCCTACTGTGGACACGCGCCCAATACCACCAAAACAACTTGAACTCCTTACTATAGCTCCACTGCCTCGCCACATGAATCCCGAACGAGACAAGGAGAGGAGACGCCAGAGAATTGCCTACTTCAAGAAGTATACGGCAAGATACACTGACGGCATCTACTTCTACGCTGATGATAGCGTTGGGGAACATGGCTCCGCTATAGCAGTCGTGAATAATAACCTCCAAACTATACAGACGGCGGTACTTCCAGAGACAGATACGACATTAGCGGAGCTGACGGCCATCGCAATCGCGATCAAACATATGCCCCCTAGCAACTCAGCCTACCCACGAATCATATTTACCGACTCCATGGCGGCTTGCAGAAAATTGTTGCACAACGATGTCCCGGCGCACATTTCCACACTTATGCAAGAGCACCTACAGGAGCCTTTAGAAATCATCTGGATACCTGGTCACGACGGGATGCCGGGAAATGAAAGAGCTAATCAGCTCGCCTGCGAGACTCTGAACGAGGCGCCCGACATTCCGCAACCAGCCCAGACGACAAGGTGGGCTCCTCTGATTCTGCTGCCTTATCAAGATGCAAGGCGAAAGTTTCCTAAGCTTAGCAAAGAGCTCACCCGTGATCAGGGTGTACTCATCCGTCAGGCGTAGAGTGAAACACTCCCTACGCCAGCGCGAATGCACCTCCTCCGCGGGCATGAGGATCCCCCACCGTGCCGACACTGTGGCGAACACCCGAACACATCCCATATCCTCTGGTCCTGTGGACCGCCCCCACCTCCCTTGCCTGCCCCTACAAATCTTTCCCTTAAACCCCATGCCGGGTGGCTGACAGAAGCCACTAGCACCGACGACCAACGGTACCTTGCGGCGTTTATCGGTGCTGCACTGAAGAATGCCGCAAGCGAGGCTCTGGACTGAGGGCCTTTTCACCACCCCACCCAACATGAAAATAAAGTTTTTTCTCTCTCTCTCTCTCTCTCTCCAGCTTTGTGCTTCAATGCAACTTTGTGCTTCAATGCATAAAAACAGCGTTTTCATCAAAAAATTAACTGGAACGCCCATGCATTTTGTGGGACACTGAAAATTATTATCTCAAAACTGGTTTAGTCCTGAGAATTCATTCCAAGTGGATACGCCTTGCGAACTCAGTGGCTATAATTCGTACATTGAAAGATGTGCCGTAAAATAATTAATTTAAAAGTTAATTAGCATCCTTATGTCAATTACCCAATTGGGCGTTTTGATTTCTCGTGGAAGTAATGGCCGCCTCATGGAGTAGTTTAGATCAAGGATTATAATTGTGTCACAAGCAATTTTCAAAAATTTGGTGCAGCTAAAGTTATACACCCTGTGGAATGGCTGCTGTATGAATGTTTTCCAAAAACGCTAAATAAACGTTTGCGGCAAAAATGATCAGTGGCAAAATTCGCAAAAGCTTTTCTTTCGCAAGTGCCCTTTACCGTCGGTCGTCCGTCTTCGCCTGTAATATGCAGTGTTAGGATTGGCTCAAATTCGCTGTAGCGAACAATTCTATCATAAGAACGTTTCGCGTATTGGGGCCCAGGGTTCCAATTCACAACGCTTTTTGTTACACAGTGCTCTTTATCGTGGGCTGGCCGCCTTTGCTCATACTGTGTCGGTCAACACGATAGGCTCACATCTCCTTTCACATACTGTTCATGCGTAAGAACTTGTTTGTGAATACGGGCCCAGAAGGTGTGTGTAAAAAAAAGGTGCTGAAAGATTTGTGCGCCGTAGACGCAAAAAGGGGTTCGTTTCAAGGAAAACACCACTGGTTGTAACGCAAAAAATAAAATTGCTACATGAGCGCACTGCTAATATCACTAAATGAAGCACTACAAGCAAAAAGCACACGTTTTCATGTAGGCTTTGCCCCCCCCCCCCCAAAAAAAAAAGAAAACAGAAAATAAAGCTTGCCCTACCCAGTTAGTTTATGTATTGCTTATAAAAATTTAGTCGTCTCACTTCAGTTAATTTGCGATACCTTATTTATAGGAGGCGGAGAACAACAAGCAGACCCGCCGCGGTGGCTTAGCAGCTATATGGTGTTGGGCTGGTGAGCACGACGTCGCGAGTTCAAATGCCGGCCGCGGCGGACGCATTTCGATGGGGGCGAAATGCAAAAACACCCGTGTTCCGTGTGTTGGGCGCACGTTGAAAATCCCCTGGTGGTCAAAATTCATCCGGAGTCCCCCACTACGGTGTGCCTCATAATCAGATCGTGGTTTTGGGACGTAAAACCACAGAATTCAATTCGTATCAAAAACCGACACTGACAGAATGCAATTAAATGGTCGTGCGTGCAGTGCAACGTTAAAACTTGGGGTTCGATCCGCCATTTCATCTGCCCTGGATGGATCATTTAGACCAGGTTGCAATTCTTTAGGCTGAAGCACACGCGCGGCCCAATAATAATACAAAGAACCGTAAAAAAGGAGAATGCGGTACCACTGCGACGTTTTTATATCGCGAGTACACAACCAATCAGACTACGACGATGCTTGAAGGCCTTTTCTTCTCGTGGGTGACACCTCGGCAACTGGCAGCGTGTGTGAATAACCATATCAGCACCCGAAGCCAATGAAAAAATACATTTTATTTATTTATTTATTTATTTATTTATTTATTCCGGAACCCACATCGCCCAGTTGGGCATTATCGTAGGAGGTCGAAATAATAGCCGCAATGAAAAACAAGAAATCAGACTACAGAGCTGTGACAACAATGTAACCGTAATACTAACCGTAACCGTAAACTAAAAGATACATCTTGCAAGGATGAGCGAAACATATTTGCTGGAAAGTTAGGGATGGAGGTTCTTGGGTTGTGGTTGTCCGAGATGGCGCTCCTCGATGGCCTGAGTGCACGGTGGCCACGCGAAGGAAGAGCCAGCGCATGGTGGGGTACTACGCTTATTCCGCAGCAAAGCGTCCGGCCGGGCTGTGCCTAGACAACTCCCCCCTCTCTCATTTCAAGCGCTGTTTTTAAAGGCTCGGTATCGCTCGGTCAAACAACCTAACAAAAATGCGTCCATTCTTTGACTCTTGCATTTACTCGCCCCTATGGGAGCAACACTCAATTCGGCAAACCCCGCAAGATTTTTTTCGGTTGCTCGCTGCAGGTTAATTGTCATCCATCATTCCCGCTTGAGCAAATAGTTACCGGTTGGTGGCCGAAATACTGAATGAAAAAAAATTATTGGCAACATTTTCTTCGCTGCTGACCAGCTTGCCAACGAAGTTCATTTTTAATTTGAGTTATACTGGAATTAAGGATAAAATTACTACTGACAAGGCGTGGAGCACTGTTTTGTCTGTGTTCAAGTTTATAAATTAGCATTTGGCTATGAGGATACTCTAATGGACAAGCATTTTCAAGGATTTGTCGCACATTGGCGAAATACAGAGCTTCTTTAAGGCTTTTTCGGGGCACATTTGAAATTACGTTTTTTTACATTTAACACCCCATTGGCTTTACCAGTTAAATAAACAATATGTTTATTCCAACATAACTCAAAAGATATACATACACTAAGATACTTAAAATATCCAACGTTGGCAAGCGGGTTACCAGAGAGGTTATAACAAGAATGGAAGAGCTTGCGTTTCCTGGTAAGATCAATAAAAGAACACTTACATTCAAACGCATTTTCTATAGTTCGCATCCCGGCCGCGGCGGCCGCATTTCGATGGGGTTGAAATGCAAAAACAACCGTGTACTGTGCATTGGGTGCGCGTTAAAGACCCCCAGGTGGTAAAAATTAACCCGCAGTCCTTCGCCACGGCGTACCTCATAATCAAATTGTGGTTTTGGCTCGTACAACCTCATACTTTAATTTAATTAGTTTTCTTTTTTTGCACCACGAAACCACAGCGTCAATATCACGTTGTAAGGCATCAGTATCATCGGTGGCCTGAACTGATATATAAATCGCACAATCACCAGCGTACAGCCGGACATTTGATGTCAGCAGCTCTGACAAATCATTATTACGAGTGTGAACTGAAAAAGTAGCGGTCCTAACAATGAACACTGTGACACCCTGGAAGTCACGTCAACATACCTAGAAGAAACATTTACGAAAGCAGACTGCTTTCTGCAAGATAGATAATCCCTCAACCCACCAAGAAAAGAAGCAGGCACGCAAAAAGCGACAATTTATGTAATAATAGAGAATGCGGAACAATATCGAATGACTTCTGAAAATCTGGGCATAACGAATCAAGTTGTAGCCTTCCGTCTAAACTTAAAACATCGTAAGGAAATTCACACAGTTGTGTAAAACATGATAAACTGGACGTAAAACCTCGTTGAGCCGAAGCAAAGAAACGATTGGATTCCATATGTTTGAATATACTTCTCTATATTAAGTGCTCGAGGGTTTTACTACAGACGCTAGTCAAACACATCGGTATATAGTTAGCGACGCTATTTTTGTTACCTGACTTTAGGTATTGGCACAGCATTCGCAAACTTCCACTCAGACGGGAGTTCCTGATCTTCTATTGAATTAGAAACAAAATAGCAGGAAAGGGCGCCAAGGCTCTTGCACGTCTCTTCAATACGTGATTGGAAATGGCGTCAGGCCTTGGAGCCGAGTTTCAATTAAAGTATTCGAGCAGAATTCACACAAAATTTCTGGAAATAACAATGTCAGCGATAGGTTTAAAACCTGGCCCGTAACGGACGTTATTTAACCTTGAAATGGTTCAGTAAACCCCCATTGAAAATAATTGTTAAAGCTGGTTGCCTAGTATGAGTCTTCAGATAAGTTTGCTTGATCGTCTAATGTCCAGCACAGCAAATTATCCAGCTTATTCGATTTCACATATTTCGATACCTCCTTGGGATTAGTAATAAGTTATCTCTCTAAGGAAGTGAAAAAGGCATCTTTAGCTTCTCTTAATTGTTCTTTAGCACTCTGCTTAGTTCCCCAAGTTCTTCCTGAACATCAGCAGTTTTTGTTAACCGGAAGCGCTTGAAAAGGCGTTCTTTTTGTTAAATACTACAGGGTTTCTTAGCACTACGCGTTCCTATAATAACCTTGGAAGGAACATGATAACTGACAAGACTAGCAAGCTCAGCTTTAAAAAGATCCCGAAGACAGGTAATGTTCACGACTAAAGAACACTCATAAAATTCGGTCAAAAGCAATGAAGGATTGGACGATATGGCGCCATTATTACCGCTTTCATAAATACCCATTCTTTGTGGTCGCATTCTTTTAACAATATAGACTCGCAACAACTGCCTCATTGTCACTAATCGCCGTCATCGTTGTAACTGACTTTATCAAAGCGGGGTGGTTAGAAATAACAAGATCTACTACTTTAGCACATCACCCACTGTACATTGTGGGGGAATTAACAAACTGATGTAATTCATGCTCGTCAATAAGTTCCTCAAGGGTCACGTGTGGGCCAAACCACGAGCGCAAGACGGGAGCTTAACTTATCCAGGTAATATCCAGAACGTTGAAGTCGCCGCCCAACAGAGCGTGCTCAGAACCTAAAGTAGTCAGTGCTTCAGACAACTTCAAACGGTTGCATATTGTTACTATTAGCAGGACAATAAAAGCAAACCACATATACGCGTTGCGCATCAGACAGCTCAATTTCACAGCACACAGCTTCGCAGTGAAGGTTCGCAAAGGATACTGGCACACTTTTCGATCTATTATCGACCAGGATGAAAACGCCCCCCTCACACGTATTGCGCTCTTTGCGATAGACGTTCACACTAGATGGAAGAGCTCCTGCATGGTATATGCTCTCGTCGAGCCACGACTCGATACCTAAATGATATCCGAATTCGTTGTAGCCACGAGGTCCGAAAATGCATACTTTTTATTTCTAATGCTCCAACAGTTTATGATGACATAGGCAAGTTCTTGCTGATTGCGCTTTTGGCATAACAAGGGCGGTTATCATTGTTGTTGCACGGTTTCTACGTTAGCACTGGAGGAGGTATACATAAACGTTTTTGCCTCCCATAACCAACTTATTAAAGCGTATTCTTGTTTTGCTTTAGCGCAACTCAGTTTCAGTATGAAGGGAAAAAAGGGGACAGGTAACAGGGTGAGTGCTAACTTCCAACTGGTTTTATTTCATGACCCTACCCTTACAAAAAATGTTGTTGGAATTTCATCGGTTTTCCATTGATATTTTGTTTCACCAACAACAAAAAAATTGTGGAATTTTTATTGGCATTTCATTGTACATTTATTGAGCAGTCATGAAAAAGTGCCCACCGTGAATACATTGGAAATCCATTGTAGTATTATTGTGTTAGTTTTCCATTGGGTCATTATTGTATATTCATTGGATTTAGACCAAGATGAATTTTCATTGCATTTTCATTGTACTGGGATATATCCCACTAAGGTCTAAAGTAGCAAGATTTGGCTCACTGAGGCTGAATATTAATTGCAGCCAACAGGAAAACAAAAAAGGCACATTAAAAGGCATTTTTATATACTGATTTTATTTGCCTTGCGAGGTGAGAGAACATGTCTTTTATATACGAAACACTTGTGCCTGGAAACTTCGTGCAAGTATATTCTGAAAAACAAAATATGTCATCAGTAAGATAACCAACATGTACCATCATCAAATTACATTAACAGTGAAAGATCATGCTTATTTAGGCCACAAAAGTAAGCAAGTTATATTAGTACTTGAGACTTTTGTGGTTTAATGCAGGTGAAATTGTTCTGCCTAAGGTACAAGAACAGTATGACGAGCCATAGTAAATGTGGCAAGAGTGATGTCTCTGCTGCGACACTGCGATCGTCAATGAACTTCTATGCAGTGAACTATGAAATAAGCGCATATATGCAATAAGTGAACTTCTATGCAGAATAAATTAACCAGCTTGATTTTCTTATCATCCACAAGAAGAGACCTCTAATATTTTTGTTCTTGCCTAGATGCTTATCACAAATTAGAACTTTAAAATTAATATATGGTCACTACTATGTCAACACAAGGCTTGGAAAGCATACTTGAAAATATTGCCTCTGTTTGCAATGCAATACTTCCTGTATAGCTCTTTTTATGACTAAGTGAAATACCTCAAATCTTCTAAGGTCCCATGCAGCCTGCTGAACTAAATGAATTTCATGCATAATGTGCCTGTCACACAAACATGAAGAGGCTCTTCATATTCGTATGGCTGCTAAGGTCCTGCTAATGGTGAGGCTAGCATTTAACATGAGTCGGGTGCATGACACTTTTTGATAGCAATAAGCTATATGTGAGAGCTGAGTGAAGCTGAGAATCTTCTATTAAAAAAGATTTGCAGGTCTTTTTTTTTAAAAAAAAAGAGCAACAAGAAGGTAGCGTGTCGCAAGCAGCTGACAATGTTTTCAAATGTGCCATTATAGTGATCTAGAGCACAAATACAAATAGGACTGTGTATGTGCTAGCTGGTGGGCTATGATTAATTCATAACTCAATCGATCATTTATTTTATCTCTACTTTAACGCCCTCTGGTTTCGACAAGATGTGCATTCGTGCCTTTCGTATTCATTTCATGCTTTTTGGCTCAATCAAGAATATCTGGATACAACTGAGATTCCAGTTCTTTCTTTTTATTGCTTTCTTTTGCAATATCCCAACCATATATCTTCGTTCTCGTTTAACTAGGCCCAACACAGGAAACACTTGCATACACACATAACTTGTCTTCCAGATTTGTCACCCCTACTTAGATGAAACAACACTTGTAGTCCCATACATGTTCTCTCTCTATTGCAAGAAACCTACACCTCCTCGTTTTCTTTCTGTCCTCTTTTTTAACACTTACCCTTCCCTCACCTTACTCTGCAGCACTGTCTGCATCATTCTCATCTTCCCCAATGAAGTGGGGGAGCAGAAATCAGGCGCTCGCATGACTTAAGACAATTCCCTTGCCAAAATGTTGGTCCTAGTGATATTTTTGTTCAACCATTATTGATCTCTTCAAGCGTTCTTCTTCTTCTGCCTTGTTTGAATTTCTTATTTGAATTCGTGTTTGAATGTCTTGTTTGAATTTCTACAAACATTTTGTGCTAGTAACTGCTTTACAAGATTAGCATTCTTAAAATTTATGTATAATGTTGTGACAATGTTACAAGGCTCTCACCAACATTGTCATGCCGATCTCGCATCTTCTTCCAACTTCTCCTGTCGGGGCCTGGGATGCCTCGTGAAGCTGTTGCAATGGAGTCGCACACATGCTGCATAGATAGTTTTGAATTAAAAAATTGCCATAGCTATATTTTTCTAGCAGCAAAAGGAACGGAAAAATCAGCAGTATGAGCACATCGTAACTTCTTTTTAAGATGCCACAGTCTTCAATATTCCTTATAAAAACTGGCACGGATTGAAGGCTAACAGGAGCAACATTGTTGCAGTGTTTTTCTGTTTTTCTTGTCCGGAGTCATGGAGTTCCTACATAATGCTGCTGGAGGGCCTCAACACCTACAGACCCATAAGTATTATGGAGCACGTGCACAGGAGCTTTTTGTGAGGACGGGCATGTTCAACTGTGGCTTGTTGTCTTAGCACTGTTTATTATGTGTGTAAGTATATTCACAAATGCAGGTAACAGTCAAACATTCTTTTTACATTCACACAAAGCATTAACGAGTTGGTATAAGAATGTTTTGTGCTGCTGATGTGTCATGCAAGTTTGCACCAGCCACTGCCATACCCTTTTCTCCAGATGCTGTGGATGCCACTATTTAAAGAATTGCATAAACGCAGTATTGTGCAAGCTACACAACCAATTGTGCTGTATATATGAAAGATGTATGTAAGCACTTGAAGCTTATTTATTAAGTGTTTGTTGGTACCAGCTACTGTGTTAGCACTGTTTTGATGTGACTGAATGAATCATTTGAACATTTTTTTTTGTTCACGGCATATGTTTTAGATACAGTGAAATACCAAGAATCAATTTCTTTTACCGACAGTTTTTCGCAGAACGTTTAAAGAACTTTAAAAGAAATGTCTAATAATATGACATCGGCTAAAGGCACTATTCTGCGCCGAGTACATAAAAGTCGCAATAATTGTCAGTTCTCCGACTTGCATATTGTCTCTCTCTGGCTTGCATACTTTCACAGATCTTATTTTCCTTTTTTTTCCGCGATGGAATACACTCATAGTAACACCTGATTAGCGTGTTTTTTCTATCATACGCCACGAGTAACATCTTGGTTTTCAAATTATTAACAGTACAAGAATAATTTCGTAGAAATAGTTTTGCGACGTAAAAAAATATCCAGGGATTGGAGGGAAACTGGTGGCATCGATCCCATGCGCTGTGAGCATTTATTTTCTCTTTACAATACGGTAGCATTCTATTCGCGAACGATCAAACTGGCTGCTTTTTAGACATGACACGATATCGTTCACGACATTTCTGTAGGAATATTTTATAACAATACAACAAAAACACGGACAGTGAGTTGGATGTTTATATAAACGGCTGTGGCATGGGCCCCGCTGCAATAGTACCACTTAAAACAGTCAAGCATTATGTTCATCAATCACATTCTGGGATCTTACGAGCCAAAACCATTATATCATTATAAGGCACACCGCAGTGTATGGCTCTGGATTTAATTTAACCACCTGGGAATCTTTAAAGAGCACCTCACGAGCGTTTCTGCATTTCGCCCAATCTAAATCCGGGTGCCGCGGCCGGAGCTGAACCCGCGACCTTGCAGCGCAACGTCATAGCCACTATAAGCTAACGCAACGGGTAGGGACGAGCATGAGAACACATAAACAAGCGCCCCTGTGTAAGTCGTTTGTTGCACTTCAGTATTTAAGTGGTCTGATAGCGACAAACTTGCTTAAGCTGTAGTACACATAAATAGGCCTGGCTGCTAAATGCTCAGCTTAAACGGACGACATGCCCACACCTTGGCGCTCCATCGGCGGAAGGCGAATGCAACATGCCACATGCACACCGGACCGGCCCCGTACAAAATTTTTTTGACACTGGCGCCGTGAACCAGGCGTGAAACTTATATTCAACTGGGAAATCAGTTATACACACAACACGAGACAAGTTCTTACCGGAGTCAAAGTATCGTTGTTGCAGTCGGCGCTCCTTTCTTCATGCCCACGTCCACGCAGCCGAGTCGGTAGCATACCTCCGTGTCAGCCAATGCACGGACGGGATATAGATACATCCCGCTTTTCGTCATGTACACACTTGAAAAAAATGTTCCTTATCGCGCAGCAGCAGATGACAACACACACTCACGTGCTTAGAGCTCACAACACACACATGGCGCACACGCCGACCAAGAAAAAAAATGCAAAATGGTGACAATAACAAACGCAAAATAAAAAAAAAACGATATACCAGTGTTGCTTGTTCACTTTCTTAGATTTCGCTAGGTTTGGTAAAAAACATCGAACATAATTTTTTAGAAAAACTTCAGTATTTTTTATATGTTTGTCAGCTATACACAGATTGTAATACAATAAAATACATGCTTGTGCAAATGACTATTGGCTGCGTTAAACCAATGCTTTAGTGTTGAGGACAACACTTAGGCATAGCCATCGAGATTACCTCAGCGCACCAAATCTCGAAGGCCACACTTCGATCACGTTGGTCACAAAGCAACCGGTCGCAAATGATCGCGAATCATGACTGTTCTGGCTCATTCGCTAAGTGCTTGATTTCTCAGTCGCGCGAACGCAGTGGCAAAGCTGGCTAACCAATGCGCTGAAAATTATTTTACGCGGCGATGACGGCGCGAGCAGACGTGAACGGCATCAATCGCGAAATGTTTTGTTCAAGCGATGGGCAGGTCGCGCTTACAGCTGTGAACATGAGCCTCCATGAGTCGAGTCGCCATTTACAGATGTTGTAAATCCCGAATAAATCAAGCAGGCTAGGTGACATTTGTCTCCGCCCTGTTTCAAAGGTTTTTGATGCCGATAAATATAATCATCATTATCATTGTGGCTGGTCGCACGACCTCTGCCAATCGGCGGTGTGAATCGCACGGCATTTTGTTGCATATCTTGCCGTAAAGTAATAGTGCAAATTTACTCGAGGTAAGCTTTCCGCTGGCTCTGTATCCGCGTGATAGCTTGCGATGCCACGTAATAGACATTTTAATAGACACCAGTGAGATCCATACATCGACGTATGATATGCTCGAAACACAAGGTCAAAAAGCGGTCATCTGTTGGTATTCTGTCTGCTTCTGCATGCATTGAGCAAGGCATGAAGCTAGGCATGCTGTCGCCAGCCACAGTAATTAACTGATTAGCGCAACAAAAGAGGCGCTCAGTGGTTAGTTCTTGGACAGCAGAAAACGTAAGTTTGGGCAAGTTGGTGCGTCATCCTGAAGTATGTGCTTACAGCTCGAGGCTGCCTACACGTGGGCGGAGAGAATAAACACGGACAACGTTTCCACTGTTTCGTCACAGGGTCTCTTTTCTGCAACCCCCAATGGGTAAAGACGGGGGGAGGGGGGGATTGGGGGAGGTGGGAGAATGACCTCAAATAGTCAAGAATGGCAATCTTCGGCCGACGATGACAGCGCATATTCGAACGTAACGCAGACAGACAGTATGCCTGGCTTCGTTCATTGGATCGCGCGCCTTAAGAGAAAATGCAAAGAGAAATCCATGAAACTTCGTCAACAGAAAACTTACTGAGCAATGCGCAACGGAATTTTTAATGAAATCTCGTTGTGCTGGCTCATTGAGTGTTGGAATTTTATATAATTTACATGGAATGAATGATACTTAAACAAATCGACAACGGAAATTCAATACTCATTTTTGTAAGGGTATGGCGCATTATATAGCCCACTCAAAGCGCACGTGACATAACAAACAAAAATAAAAATAAAATTAAAATTAATACAAAAAATAAAATAACAAGCATGTGATTGCAGTTCACTGAACCTATGTTGACAATCTAAGAAATTCACGTTCCTTGCTTGATAAAGCTAAGGAGGGTGTGCTTACGCACAGCTTTTCACATTTCACAATGGCATCAGCCTCAATAATCTCACGCGTCACTTGATTGTGGCTACGTCCTATGATGATGCATCTGTCAAGTAGTGGTTTACAGCCGCAAGATTTGCAATGTATGGCAAGGAACCCGCTTGATGAAACTTTGCTTTTAGCATTGTAATTATGCTCGCGCAAGCGATCGTTAATACACCTACCGGTCTGCCCAATGTAGACACTGTTACACGACAAGGGAAACTTGTATACTACTGCGTGAGTGCAATCAACATACTTGTTAACATGTCTTTTACCACACACTGGTAGCGCGTCTTTCTTAGGGTTAGTAAGTTTGCAAAGCGTATCCAGTTTATCAGGAGCAGAGAAAACAAATCGCATGTTCGCTCTTTGTGCAACCTTTTTTAAATTGTGAGAAACGTTGTGAATGTATGGCAACACACTTGTTCTGCAACCAGCGGTCACTGCAAATTTATCCTGTCGTATGCGCTTCCGAGAATCTCTGAGCAAGCATTCCGCCACGGACACTTGCACTGGCATCGGGTAGCCAGCGTTTGACAAGCGTTTGCTTTGCCCTTCAAAACTAGCGAGCACAGCGTGGTGGCACGTTTTTTCAGGGCATTATTAAAACAATGTTTAGCTATCCCTCTTTTTATCAGTTTGGAATGCGCTGAATTGTATGGCACGAAAGGTTTACTGGACCACGGTTCATAGCTCCAGCAAGTGTGCTCTACTGAGCAAGACAGACGAAGGTCTAGAAACCGGATAGTACCTTCTTGTGGAATTTCGTAAGTGATTTCAAGGGGAGCCAGACATTGCCTAATCGTTAGGCAGAATCCGCCTTTTTCACGGCCCGACGGCGCATGCGCCCTACCCTGGCGGATTAGTAGCGAAACGTTTTGGAAGGGTCGCGCGTGCGGCCGTGCGGCCCCACCTGGGGGAAGCGTCCCCCGAAAAAAAAAAGCGCTCGGACGCGCGCTATTGACAATTCGTGCCGTGTACCGCGTTGAAACTCCACTGGTAGCTCGACGTCAGTGCAGTACTGAAAGTGTGCGTAGCGTAAGACTGGCTTTGGCACTGCGACGGGCTTTCTTGTCGACGGCACCGAGAAAATCGCCGTGCCTATACCATCGTTCGACCGAAACCCGCGCGATAGGCCGTCGAACCGATAACGCGATAGCCGCAACGCCTTCGTTGGTATATATAAATAATCGCGCTCGAAGTGAGTCAAAACGTGCCTACGAAGTTGAAAGGTTGAAATGCGTAAGGCTTCGACCCTCTCAAGCCGCGCACATGTTTGAGCCAATGTTGATTTCAGCGAAGCTTAGGCCTGGCTCCGTCGAGTTCGTGCACCCGCTACCGGCGGACCTGTACTGAAAAGTAAGCAAGTTAGGACGAAGGAAACTGCTTTTATAGTTCAGTTCTGGCCTTAGCGATTTGAAATAAACTACTCTTCGCTTCGCACGGCGCGTACACAATAATCTGCAAGCGGCGACACAGCGCTGTGCACAACGGCTGTGCCAACGGCTGTGCTGTAGGTCACCGTTCCCGTAGGCTGCCGCTCGTATTCGCAACGTAGATGGGTCGGTTTGTACGTGTTGGTATGCTCACGCATTTCTTAATTCCTGAGATATAATGTTTATCTCTGCGTCAAACGCGAAACAAGAGACGTACGGTACATTCGGTACAGCAGCATAAACAGCCGCCTCGCTCAGTTATATACCAACGGTGTCAGCGATGGCATCCGCGTTTTTGCGGGAGAACAATACGTCCTTTAAATGAGCGCTTATGTGAGCACATTTTTCTCTAATAATGCTTTATGACAGGTGCAAACTAAGTACGATGAAATTAAAGAAAATCGAGAATCAGTAATAAATTAACAGCCCGATATTTGTAACTGGATCACAGTCGCCGTTGAGTAGCTCAGGCGCTCATACTGACTCGTGTCATGGTGGAATAACGCGACTCATATGAGCAGGTATGTGTGTTTCATTCGACTTTTTTTTCATATCAGCGATGCACCTTTTCCCAATGTTTGACGCTAACAACGATCTGTGGCTGTAGATGTTGATGTAAACAAGGGCCCCGCTTTGCTAAATCCGACGCGGAAGGCTGCGCGGTCGAAAACTTCTTATTTATGCAAAATGTCTAAAGAATATGCAAAAAGAATTGAAAGAAAAGCAAGGTGCAAGTGCAGGAGTCAGCGACAACAAACTCCAAAGCAGCCGCGCCGGCAGAGGGTACTCAGCGTACGTTTATAGGCCACACTATAAACAAAACAGCGCTATCACGCCTGCTCACCCTATATATATAGTTGGTGAGTGCTACATGGCTTCCAGGAACGACATGCTGCCCTGCAGAAGCCATTAATAATTATTCGCGATCCACGAAATGCAGAACCGATGCGCACTCAACAAGGGCGCAGGTTCACAAATCAACCGGCGAAAGCCCCGGCACCCTACCAAAACGTTTCGGGTGGCGTGCGGCAGAGGGCAGCACAGGAAAATTAAAAAGGCGGATTAAGGCAACCTGATCTTCCACTTCATCTGATGAGCATTCGATAAGAAACAAAAAATCATCAACATAGCGGAAGGCTTTCAACACTTTGGTCTGCATAAGCTTCTCTGAGAGATTAGCGCCTAGTATGTACTGTTTTTATCAAGACTAGGCGCTAATCTCTTATTAATTTCTTAATAGATATATTAATTTTATTATTATTAATATTAATCTACTTTTATTCTCGTTCATTAGATAACGAGGGCTCGAATCCGGCAACATTGATGCCTTCAGGTAACATATGTGGGTTTATTGACCAGTTGCCTTCACCCAAAAAGATCACGTCCTCGTGACGCCTGTGGCAGAAAGGATGTTCCACATCCGCAGGTTTCAGTCTAGGTTTGTGAGTGGTGGCGCTGGCTAACACTCCCAGGGTTAGTTATAGTTGTAAAAACATAAATACCCCTGAAAGTGGATAGGAAAACGGCGTCACGGTAGCTCAATGATAAGAGCATCGCACGCGTAATGCGAAGACGTGGGATCGTTCCCCACCTGCGGCCAGTTGTTTTTTCATCCATGTTAATTTCCATTAATTTAACATGAATAAAATGGGATATTAGACAATGTCAAATGCATTTCTTTTGTCTAAAAATACTCCTATTGATATTTCGTTATTGTTCAAGGTTTCAGTGATTATATTAGTTAAATAAAATATAGCCGGAGTTGTCGATCGAGACTTCTGAGAGCCGTGTTGACGCGGAGACAAGATGTTATTTTTATAATAAAATTTTGTTATTCTACTAGCCAGCAGCTTGTCATAAATTATGTTTATGCAGCTCAGTACCGATATAGGTCGATAATTATTCTAAATCATTGAGGTTCCCACTTTTATAAATAGGCGTCACTCTTGCTACATTGAATACATCCGGGTATGTACCCGTGTAAAAGGCTTTGTTAAACAATGTAGCGAGAGCAGGTGCCAAGATTTTCATATAATTTTTCAGTACGGACACTGCGATACCATCGAAACCAGGTGCCTTTCCTCTGCCTCATAGATTTGTGGTTGCTATTACTTCTTGGATTAAAATATCTATGTAGCCAAAGGAACATGAAGTCCAAGCATGCAAAGATGGCTCGAACCCATTTTGCATACCCAAAATAAGTTCGGTTCCAACCATACAAAAGGGATGGTTAAATTTTTTCCTTGCTGACGAAGCATCGCATCCTGTAGTTATTAATGAGAGAGTTCGCTTTGAAACTGAAAGTTTAATAACAGAGTTTATGGTAGCCCATAATCTTCTCGGATTGTGAGATGACGCATTGATTTGGTTACTCTAATATAACTTCTGTACTCACATGGCTGCCAAAGATTTGTTCCTGCGCTCCGTATATTGATTAAAGTAGTACGTATTTCCGCAATAATGTTTCACTTTAGTATGCCAAAGCTCTCGCCCTTTAATTAGGTTCAGTATGCTCTATGTCATCCTCGGACATATTGGTTGCGTATATAGCGTTTTTACTTCTATTTGAGTGCACTCTGTAATTGTACCTGTAAGTTTTTAGATTACCGAAGAACAGTGCATGTTAGCGTTTAAGTTGTATAAGTCGGAAAACGACATGTTGGAGAGTGACAATGACAGTTTTTCACAATGAATTCACTTTGTAGTTGCGGAAAAAATTTGCGCGGTCAAAATATGCATTTTCAGAACAATACAGGAACGTAATCGGTAAGTTGTCGGTAGGACCTGTATCGTAGGCTCCATAAAGGCTTTCAGTGGCATCATATTACATAAGATGTGATCAAGGCAAGTTGAGATATGACTTGGAATTCGCGTGGGACCAAAGACAAGGTTACTGAAACCATTCGAAGAAAGTAGGTTTGAATATTCAGTGTGTTTGCTACTATGAGTGTCAATATTCATGTCGCCGACTGCAACAGCTTTCTTATTATTTTCACTTAGGTGAATGAGAATATATTCAAGCACATTTAAAAACAAGCCACAATCAGTCTGCGGTGGGCGGTATACGACACCAATTATGACATTGTCCACCTCTACAAAACATCTCCGAGTGTCCACTAGTAGGTGTATTCAAAGGAGAATAAAAGCTATACCTGAGCAAGTTTCTTATATAGAATTCCTCCCCTCCTCGTATGTTTTCAGCAATTCTAGGACACGACAGAAAAACATAATTTTCAATGTTATAACTTCCGCCAGGCTTTAGCCAAGTTTCCGTGACGGCTATGACGTCATACATGTTACTGTGCTGTGCCAACAGCGTAAGAAGAGCATCAATAATATTTCCTGAGCTTCTTACATTGCAATGAAGCAGTGCGTGTGGTCTATATAATCCATGAAAGTTATCAACAGAAGAAGGCGTCAGCATATTGGGAATATTATGCCACACGGTCTAGGTCAGCCTCCGTGAAGATGCAGAGTACATCGGAGTTCTCCGCTTTCCTCATTAATATTCGTCCTCTCGATACCCAATCATATTTCCAGTTGTGTTACTTCTTTGTGGCAATTACCGTTGTGAGAAAAACTTTGTACTCAGTGCACAAGTGCTCATTTATGAACACTGGTGTACGTTCTGTCAGGCCGAAATCAGCTGCGGTAAGACGGACTTTTTTGCACATTGAAGCAAGTTGTCACGGGGTGCACAGGACTTGAATTTGATAATAATTTTCGACTGAATTATGTTTTTCGTTGGAACGCGGTGTACGACATCAATGTCAGCCATAGTTACCTGCGCTGCAACCTTTGCTGCCAGGGTGGTAACAATTGCGGAAAGTGACTCATTAGGCACACTGGGGATACCTTTCCCTCCAAGATTGGCTCTGCGACTGTAATGCTGTAGTTCTAGCAGTTCATGTCTAGTAGCCTGCAACTCTCTGCAGAGGCGGCTGTTCTCCCTTTAAGGTCGACTTTGTTCCGCCTTCACCTCGCCTAGTTCCCTCTGTACATTACCAAGTACTTTCTTGAATTCATAGAAGCATTCCCTTATAAAATCTGTAGACATCTTAAGTGAGTGAAGGTTCCTATCCATGTTATCAATCTTAGTACTAAGCTTCAATAACAAGGCAGCAAGTTCTTTAACTGTTGCGGGCGTTTTTTCGAAGGCTCTCTCCCCCGTATCAAATCTATCATCGGCCATAGCTGGAGACGACCCAGGCACGGAGCTAATATGAAGTTAATGAAGTTGTTTTACACACCTCTAAGCAAAAAAAAGTGCGGTGAGTAGGCCGTCGATGTGATCGTGCCTGGGTAGTCCAGAGCAATGGCTTTGGCGAAATGTGAAGCACGCTTTTATACTCTCCGTTGCATCATCCACGGCTTCTGCGCAGCAGTAGTCGCACAGGCGGCTGCCTCGGGTCCAGTTTGGCGGGATCTGATTCCAGCAATGATCTCGTGATCGCTAGGGCAGAGGTGGTCATGTCCAGTATTCAGAGCAGCCAGCGTCAATGACTGCACCCTGTAATTACAGGGTGCAGTCATTAATGCAAAAAAAGTGTGGTGAGTTCGCCGTCGATGTGATCGTGCCTGGATCGTCCACAGCAATACTTACAAAAAATAGAATTTCTACCCAAATATTTCGTACAATAGCTCTGGTATCTTTTCAAAAAGTTGTCTTGAGGCCTACAGAAAGTTCAATAAATTGCAGCTCTATTCAGCGCTAGTGTAAACTATAATCGTTTCAGATGGTTATTCTGCATCAGCAGTGCTCATTGCAGGTCGTATTCTTGTAATCTTTAGTGTGAAGTTATTTTCGCCTGGTGCGTTGACCATATCGCCACATGCTACAACGACTGACACTTTAAAGGATGCAATGTATGCATGCAATTTTTCATGTATATATTTATATATATATATAAATGTCTCACTGACGCGGGACTTCAACTCAACTTAAAAAAATGTCGTTTTGGTGCCCGAAAGCTCACCATTCATGGCCATGTTGTCACACGAGACGGCATTCTTCCGGACCCAGCCAAGCTCCGCGCCGTCGCTGACTTTCCAAAACCGACGAAGTTAAAGGAGCTTCGAAGTTTCGTTGGTTTATGCTCGTATTTTCGACGTTTCATTCGAAACTTTGCATCTATAGGTGCACCCCTGACAGACCTTCTAAGCGGCGACAACGAACTTTCAGCTTGGTCACCCGCCTGCGATGACGCCTTCACGAAATTACGCCGCCTGCAAACCTCGCCACCTATCCTCCTTCACTTCGACCCTGCCGCCCCCACCGAGGTCCACACCGATGCCAGGGGCGTCGGACTCGGTGCCGTACTCGCGCAACGGAAGGCGGGGTTCGATGAATATGTCGTCGCCTACGCGAGCCGAACTCTGACAAAAGCCGAGGCTAATTACTCTGTTACAGAGAAAGAGTGTTTAGCCGTTATTTGGGCCCTTGGGAAATTCCGCCCTTATTTGTATGGTCACACTTTCGACGTCATCACTGACCACCACGCCCTTTGTTGGCTGTCCACCCTCAAGGACCCATCTGGCCGACTTGCTCGCTGGGCCCTTAAGCTACAGGAGTACGACATCCGCGTTCTTTACCGTTCTGGCCGCAAACACACGGACGCTGACGCCCTTTCTCGATCACCGGTCACAGCTGACAACGCTTGCCTATCCGCCCTTGAGCCCGCACTTACATCATATGCACTGCACAACATGCCGTCGGAGCAGCGCAAGGATCCCTAGATCAGTGCTCTCATCACCATCCTTTCTGATCCATCCACCTCTTCACCATCTCGCGCTCTTGGCCGCCAGGCTACCCACTTCTGCATTCGCGATGGCCTTCTTTATCGTCGTAATTACTTTTCTGACGGACGCAAGTGGCTTCTTGTGATACCCCGACATCTCCGTGACCTTATCTGCGACGCTTTCCACGCGGACCCGCAGCGCGCGCATGCCGGCCTCTTCAAGACCTACGCTGGACTACGCCTCCGATTTTATTGGCGCGGCATGTATAACTACGTGCGAAAGTTCGCGCGCCCTTGTACTCAGTGCCAACGCCGTAAATTACCTCCCGGACAAGTCTACCCGTCACAACCCCTTCCTTGCCCTAGTCGTCCCTTTGATCGTGTTGGTATTGACATATACGGACCGCTACCATCTACTCCAGCAGGGAACCGCTGGGTTATTGTTGCCGTGGATCACTGGACCCGTTATGCTGAAACCGCCGCTCTGCCGACTGCCACCGCCCGCGACGTTGCATCGTTTCTGTTACACCATTTCGTTCTGCGCCACGGTGCCCCTCGCGAACTTCTGAGCGATGGAGGCCGAGCCTTTCTTGCCGATTCTTTGAAGGCACTCCTCGACGAATGCCGAATCATTCACCGCACAAGTACAGCGTACCATCCGCCAACTAACGGCATGACAGAATGCTTAAACCGTACTCTTGGTGATATGCTATCAATGTACGTCGCCTCTGATCATTCAAATTGGGACCAAGTTCTCCCTTTCGTGACGTATGCGTACAATACTGCGTCCCAAGCAACTACTGGATTTTCCCCATACTTTCTCCTATATGGCCGAGAAGCATCTAATACGTTCGATACAATTCTTTCATATCGACCTGATGCGTCCGAAAGTACTCCGCTGTCTGAAGCTGCTCGACATGCTGAGGAATGCCACCAGCTTGCCCGCTCTTTTTCCACCGAGGACCAGTGGCAGCAGCAATCCCGTCAACCTGCCGACCGTTCCGCACCAACATTTTCCCCTGGCTCTCTGGTCTGGCTTCGGGTACCCGCTCCCACACCCGGCCTCTCCGCAAACCTAATCTCATGGATCGAGCACTTTCTCAATGGATGCAAGCAATTCACTTCAGCTAATAACAATCGCTCGCCGCTAACGGACGTCGCTTCAGGAGTACCCCAGAGCGCTGGGTTATCACCACTGTTACTTTTGATTTATATTAACGACCTACCGGCTTACGTTACTACAAAACTACTGCTATTTGTTGATGACTGTGTCATTTATAATGCAAATAACTCCTATGAAGATTCCTTGCAATTACAACTAACCTACAAATCATTGACGACTGGTGCAACAAATGGCATATGCCGCTAAGTATCAAAAAGTGCAAATCAATGACATTTACTAGAAAGCACACCCTTATCACCAAAGCCTACACGATGAATAATGTCACTATTGAAACCACATCAGCATACAAATACCTCGGAATACATTTGACATCATCGCTATCATAGAAAAGACACATAGAAATTATTTGTTCCAATGCTTCACGAACACTGTGCTATTTACGTCTTAATTTGAGCATTGCATCACCAGATGTTTAAAAACTGGCATGCCTAACGTTCGTCCGTCCAAACCTAGAATTTGCATCGTCCATTTGCCATCCCTCACAAGCATATCTATCCGCGCATTTGGACTCAATTCCGAAACGATCCACTGGTATCATCACCTCATATTACTCGTCTTACGTCGGTATTTCGTCACTGAAGCAGTCACTTGGTCTGATATCGCTCGCAACATGCCGTGCCATATCTCGCCTTTGCCTGCTCCACTCTTTCTTCTATCACCAGAAATCACGCCACGTGCTACTAAACGCACAATCTAGAGCGTCCTCTCGACTCAGCCATACCAAGGCAATAATACCAGGTGTAAACGGCCACACGACATCTATGAACTCGTCTTTTTTGTTCCTAATGCGATAGTTGTGTCTAATTCCCTCCCAGAACACATAGTGGCATACACCGAACGCACAGAATTCCACGAAAAGCTAAGAACCCACTACACAGCCTCAGACAACAACTGTTCCGGCCCTACACTGACTAACTGATCGTCATAAGCTCTGATTTTTTTCACCTTTTATATTTTCGGTGTATTCACAATTGTATTTTTTTACTTAACTAATTGTATTTCTAGTGTAATTTTGCATGCTTTTTCAAAAATTGAAGTTTACGTGCGTTTTATGTCCCCCTCCCCTCTTATGTAATGGTTTCGGGCCCTTCAGATGAAATAGAAGAAACAAGTCGCGTACACAAATGTGTACACCATGATAGAATCGGCTTTGGTAGTGGATACATTTTTAGATATAGCCAAACACAGGCTTAGCGAATCATATATCTCCCGAAGAAATACACGTTCCAGGCTTAGCTGCCAATCACGCATATGCGGTGCTGTTTTTATGGGTATTTTTTTCGACCGGCAACTCGTTCCTAAATGCAGACGAAGTTTGAAGTTCAGGCGTCTATTGAGACATTTCTTGTGCAGTTAAAAATACAATTTGCAAGCAAACTGTGGCATTTATTGGAATGTGATTGATGCTTTTACAAATTTCCAAGAATCGCATTTACCAGGCTGCAACAAGACGTCCAGGAACGACTAAGCATATGACCTTTCTCAATAGCTCTTTTCCCTCCCCACTCATGAAATGTTCTACAAAATACTAACAAAATTACTATACAACATCGAACTCGCTGCTTCACTGTTATGCATGACTAATGATCATGGTGATGTTCAACATTAGTTGTTGCAATCCTGGGCTGGCTACAGAGCTCAAATAATTGGTTGGAGAAGGCCAGCGTCGATGCTTTCCACACGTTAATATGAACGACATGGTTTTTCCGCGAGGACACTGAACATTCAGGAGCGAGTTGTCCTCACTCCCCTTCAACGCCTTAAGTCATGTATACTTAGCCTGTCATTGACAACGTTTGGCAGACCCATTTGAGGGCGTTGTGTCGAGTGGTGGATGAGAGGGCGCGGAATCGTACACGGGGGTTCAATCAATGCTTGAGACCTTAAGTCCTGTAGAGCCTTGCTCTGTGTGTCGTCTTGTCACCCATCTCGCACTGTGCTTCTGATTGACGAGGAGCTCGGCAACATGCCTATAGTTTTTCCGTTTCTTAAGGTTTCCTGAAAGGAGGAACACTGCCGGAGCAATTGCCGGCATTTATTTCTGGGCTAGATCCTCCTACAGCCAACAACATGCTCCTCGTAATCTTCACAGAATGTATTGAATTCAGAGGTATAAACCCTATTCTGTGAAATGGCCTGTGATTTGTGGTGGTGGTAGAGTGGGTTTCATGACCGGAAATAAAGTTTTTTGATCCTATAAACATAGGTTTACTTTTGAGTTCAGATCATCATGTATTGATTCTTCTCTGTGACTGCGCTTACCTTATCGATTCCTCTGAGGCGACAATTTGAGTTGTTGCTTGCGTTGTTATGAAATCTCTAGTATTAAAAGCCAGGGTGCGCCACGTGATTGTGAAGCGGGCAAGCTCCACATTAAGATTTCATTTCCTAAGAGTACTTCTTTCTGGGGTTTTACGTGCCAAAACATTTCCTAAGAGTAGCGTTGTGGGAAGGGGTTGTCGGCTCATTTGCCTGCCAATGAGCTTTGTGAACTTGGCGTCTGCAGGAGAAGCGACCGAATCTGGCCACCCTCCTGGCACCTGACGCTCTGTCCATGTTCCGCTGCCCCTTGAAGCACGACACCATGCCATAAATATGTCATAACAATGCCACAACAATATGCCATAACTACGAGTAAACACCAGCGCTGTTATTTTATCTATGGATGGCCGCTTAGTTTACGTTGAGACAATGCAGCTCACCGGAATTTGAATTTTGAAAGCATGGCTTACTTTAGTGTAACGCTCGCATTATGCTTAAGTCGCACCAAGTAGTAAATAACTTAGTAGTTTGCAAAATATCAATTAAAGCAAATAAATCAAGCAGATACAACGCAGATTTTTAATTATGTTTAAAGCGTAGCTTTGGTGAAGCGGTTAATGAAATATTATTAATTAGCCCTTTTCATTCAAGCGTCCTCGGAGTACAGGACGATCTTGTTCTTCTTGGGCAATAACCCCACTGTGAGTAAGTGGCATAGTATAAGAATCATCACCGTAATGGACACATAAAATCACCTCACAAAGCGAGTTGGCGTCCGCACGATAGAACTATGCGTGTGATTGGGGCCCGTTTTCTCGAACCAAGTTTTGACAGGTTTCGTGCCGTGGTCGGCAAAAGTGCTGTTTGTGTCCACGTATGAAAACGATTGGTCGCTGTTTTGTAGACTTTAGGGGTGCCGCGTTCTTTTGGGACGTTCTCCAAAGAACGCTTAAAAAAAGATTTAGATATCACACCACACACAATTCGTTTCCTGGCTTTAAAAAAAATTACGGTGACCCACCATATGAGATATTCGTGTTACTTGGCCAACATGACTATTGACGCCCTATAATATGCAACAACCACCGCGAAGCCCTCGGTCGTTTTTTAGGAAATTAGTTGCTTGCATTCGTAGTGTGCACGCAGCACAAGAAGCACCGCTGGTCTGGCTGTCTACATTGAACGCTAGCACCTGCTTGTGCAACATATTTATGCCCGCTTTCCGTCCCATTAAATTTCTGTAGTGTTTTGTTTCTCTGACATTGCTTCTCCCATGTAATGAAAAATAAAAATGCAATTATGGCCTGAAGGTTAGAGCATCACCTGTTTGCTGCGCTGGGGGGCCGAGGTTTGATCCCAGCATCGTGCACGTAATTCCATCATATTTTTTGAAAGTTTGAGCTATTTAGCGAGAGAGCTGCAGTATACCCCAAAGATAGCTTCGCGTTAATATGGCGCACGGGATGTAAATTACGTGTTTAAGGAAACGCAGGCTCGAGTTGAAAAGAAACGAATATCTGCAAGCCGAGATGCGAGAGAACAACTAACGGGGCGGACCAATCTGGTGATTCGCTTGCAAGGTTCGCGTGCACTCGTATTCGCACTCGCAAGCAGCAAGTAAAATCGGAAAATTCACCACTATTGCATAGGTGCGAACACGCCTATGTCTACTGTCAGCGGAGCTGTGCATACTAGTTTTCCGGCACGCTGACGACGAATGGGAGCCTTGTCCCGGCTCTTGAACGAAATATCATCGCTTTGTAGTCGATGTGGACTTCGTCTGACGAGGACTTTTCTCTGTAAATTGCGAACTCCACCTCAGACGTGAGAACTAAAATTTTCAAGTAAAACTATGGAAGACAAAGCAAAAAGTGCAATGTGGGCACTCACATGCCAAAGGCGAAAACTTTTTATACTTAATATTTATAAATAGAGTGTCAAGCGCAGAGACACACTCGTTGACACCCATGTTCGCAGCACAAGCCGTATACGAGCATGCAGTCATTTAAACAAGATAGGAAACATCTGTAGGTTATGATTTTACAAGGCATTGACAAAAAGCATAAATTCTCTTGAAAGAAGACTAACCTCCAGTTAACCTCCACTAGCTTACACAGTCCTTGTTTTTATAGGGTGAAATATAGAGGAAACTTCTACTTTTTTTCTGCCATGTGACTTTAAACGCTGTCCACATATATGTAGTCATGTGTCTAGTTGGGCGTTACGTTATATAACGTATGATAATCAAGCATAGAGGTAACACAATGATAGAGGCTTACTTTTTTATTTTGTTCCTTAATTGTAGGCAATTTGATGTACGCAGACAGTCAGGCAGGCGAGTGAGTAAACGAGCAAGCGTTTGAGCGGGCGAAGGAGCGAAAGGAGGGTGGGGGGTGGGAGAGCGCTGGCTGGCCTGCTGGTTGGTTGGCTGGTTGCTGCGTTGTATTGTTTCGGGCCTATTTAATAAAAAAATATACAGATACGACGCAATGTGTGTACTGGTGTACGCGAAGCTTTCATGAGTCAGCATGGCAAAGTGGCGCATTTTCAATGACGAACGCGTTCGTCAGCCACCACAACTTTGCCGAACAAGTGACGTTTTATGCAGCATTAAAAACGGCATTGAATCGCGAGACACGACCTGCTCGACCTTGTAGAAATGCGCCACAGTGCTGCAGTATACAAGGACGCGCAGCAAATGTCGGTGACGAATGGGTCTCCTAACTTCTCTTCATCGTCAAAAGATGCATGGGCTCATTTTTTATCAGTAAATTGTTTCTATGCGACACGGATAACGCGTGAAGCGTCTCAAAGCGCTGGCTCGCACGAGGGGAATTCTTAAGGGTGTTGGATTCCTCCTTTTTAAGCATGCGTCCCCGGCCGAGTGGTTAGGTCGTCGGGCTTATATGCTGAAGGAACCGGGTTCAAAAGCGACCATGAATAAGTCACTTCTTTATATGTGTAATCATAATAGCTATCTTGTGGGCGGCTTTCTGACATTTAGTGTACACCTGCGCAGTCGATAGCGGTTACATTTTACCTCCAAAGGGCGGGAAGCCGTGACGCAAAGCTTCCCCTTAAGACGAAATGAGTGGCCGACGGTGGGATTGAACGTCTGATTACCAGCTCAGCAGCCCGTTGCTCTAACCACGATCGCAGACAATCTTCGCTCGTGCAAAAACCAACTACCCGTTTAGGACGTTTGGGGCGTGCGTAATGTGCCAATTTCTCGCATTCTTCCCTCGTGACAGCTAGCAATTTGAGACGTTGTGTTAGACTATACCCCCCTTCTTCGGCATCGACCCACATTTACGAGTGGCTTCCTCGACGTAACTAGCGCTAGGCAGAAGCTGTGCGACATTGCATCGCTTTCATGATTAAGCCTAGGTCGAACAGGTGTCACTGTTTATTCTGTATAGTACAAATGCCATCGCCGTTTTAACGTACACGACATGACATAGACACAGGAAAGTATAACTGTATTACGCGTAGTCGCTGGTGGCGCACATAATGCGCGTTTCTCTCATTCTATGCGCGTTCCGTACCTACGTGTGTAAAAGCGGACAATCGGCATGCCGTATAGCATGGCCGGAATAGAAATCATGCCGTCACCTTCATACGATCGTCGTCGACATCCTCTTGCTGCTGCGGTCACACCGACACTGCCGTCAGACACACTGTGGTTCGCCTGACACAAACACGGTGGTCCACCTGGTAACGCTTTCCCTGACACCAAACGGTGCTAGATGGCCAACTACCTGGAAGATGCTTGGCATAACATCGATTCTATAAGGGTGCGGGATCTGCGTAATTTTTTTTCCTATAGCCACGGAAACGCTTCGTAAAACAGCACCACCATATTGTTACGGATGAAGAATGGATTTATTTACAGTGAAAAGCGGAGACAAGACATGGGATGGTCCGAAACAACCGATCAGCCCCAAAACCTCGCGCCGCTTCTACCTCCTCTTCTACCCTTCTCCTGTGGGGCGTTACATTTTCCTCCGGGTTAGACGAAGCTCACCGAGCGAGTCAGAGTTCGCGTTCATGGTACGGCTTCAGCCGTGCGACGTGCACGACTTGCGTCTTGCGTGAACGGCGGTTATCGGCCGTCAGTTTAGCGATGACGTAGGTCACTTCACTCAAGCATCGCAGAATGACGAACGGGCCCGAATACTTGGCAAGAAGCTTTTGGGAAAGTCCCCTTTTCCGAACCGGCGTCGACAACCACACGAAGTCACCTGTGGCGAATCTGACGGGCGAATGCTGTGCGTCGTAGCGAGCCTTGGCATGAGCATGCGACGATAGGGTTCTGAGCCGGGCGAGTCGACGTGATTCTTCGGCACGACACAATATCTGCGCGACAGAAGCATCTTCGTTAGGTGAAAAAGGAAGTATGGTGTCGGAGGGAACTTTGAGGATGGCGAGCGTAGAGGAGAAAGAAAGGTGCGTATCCTGTTACATCATGATTGGCTGTGTTGAAGGCATACGTGATGAACGGTAATACGGTATCCCAGTTCTTTTGATCCGCTGAGACATACATTGACAGCATGTTGACAAGGGTACGATTCGTGCGCTCGGTTAGGCCATTGGTTTGCGTATGATAAGGCGTGGAATGGCGATACTGAGTTCCGCAAAGGCGCATTAACTCTTCCACGACGTCAGCGGTGAACTGCCGGCCGCGATCACTTATCACCACACGAGGAGCTCCGTGGCGGAGGATAATAGAATGCAGAAGAAAGCCTGAAACATCGGCTGCTGTAGCTGAGACGAGTGCCATTGTTTCAGTATAACGTGTTAAGTAATGCACACACACGATTATCCAGCGGCACCCGGTGGAAGACTTGGGGAAGGGACCGAGTAAATCGATACCCACTTTCTCAAAAGGCGAAGTCGGCGGTCTAACTGGTTGTAGAGTTCCTGCAGGAGCCGTAGTCGGTTGTTTCTGGCGTTGGCAGACATCACAGCTGGCAACGTACTGCTCGGTTGTCTTCCACAATTGAGGCCAATAGAAACGTTGTTGGAGGCGGTGGAGCGTTCGAGCGAATCCAAGGTGCCCGGAAGTAAGGTCGTCGTGCATGGCCCGAAGCACCGCAAGGTGCAGGCATTCTGGGACGACGAGGAGCAGTGGAGCACCATTGTTAGAATAATTCTTGTGGTAAAGCAGACCGTCACGAATCACAAATGGCGTAGGCCGTTCGGATCTGCGAGTCGCATCAATAATCGGCTTAAGTGAAGGGTCGCGCTGTTGTTCGTTCTGAAAGACAGCGAAGTCAGGAAAGTCGGATGAGATGGCACTTAGGTAGTCGTCGAAATCGTCATCATCAGTGCTGTTGCTCTGAGCGGGAAGACGAGATAAGCAGTCGGCATCTGTGTGGCACCGACCACTCTTGTATGCAACGGAAAAGTTGTATTCTTGGAGCCGCAAGGCCCACCGAGCCAACCGGCCAGCTGGGTCACGCAGTCCAACGAGCCAGCAGAGAGAATGATGGTCGGTAACAATCTTGAAATGGCGGCCGTATAAATATGGTGAACTTGTGGATGGCGAAAACAACAGCAAGACATTCCAGTTCCGTGACTGTATAATTTCTCTCTGCTTTCGTCAGAGTACGGCTGGCGTAGGCAACGACGTGTTGGCGAGCGTCGTGAAACTGGACGAGCACAGCACCAACGCCCACACCACTGGCATCAGTATGCAGTTCGGTGACCTCCTCCGGATCGAAATGGCGGAGAAGTGGCCCAGAGATGAGCAAAACCTTCAGCTGCTCGAAGGCAGCCTCGCACTGAGTGGACCATACGTAGGGAGTGTCCTTGCGAAGCAGGTTAGTCAGGGGATAAGGAAGCTGGGCGAAGTCTTTAATAAACCTGCGAAAATAAGAACAAAGGCCCAGGAAACTTCTGAGGTCTTTCACTGTCTTCGGCTTCCTAAAGTTGCGAACAGCAGAAATATTTTGGGAGTCTGGCCGTATACCGTCCTTGTCGACGAGATATCCCAGCACAAGAACTTCACGCTCACCAAAATGGCACTTCTTAGGGTTTAAAATGAGGCCAGCCTGTTGAATGCAGTCCAAAACAACGCTGAGCAGCTGGTTGTGCTCGTGGAAAGTGCGGCCGAAAATAATCACATCGTCTAAATAACACATGCAGATCTCCCATTTGAGACCGCGGAGGACGGAGTCCATAAATCGCTCGAAGGTTGCTGGGGCATTACACAAACCAAATGGCATGACGTTAAATTCAAATAGTCCGTCAGGCGTAACAAAAGCGGTCTTTTCTCTGTCAGACGGGTGCATCGGTATCTGCCAATACCCGGACCGAAGGTCAACCGACGAAACGTACGAGGCGGAGTGGAGACAGTCAACAGCATCGTCAATGCGCGGTAAGGGATACACGTCTTTCTTTGTGACGGCATTGAGGTGGTGGTAGTCGACACAAAATCTCCATGAGTTGTCTTCTTCACTAGTATAACAGGTGCAGCCCAAGGACTACAAGACTCCTGAATAACGCCTTTCTGCAGCATGTCATCAACCTGTTCGGCGATCACTTTTCTTTCCGAGGGAGATACGCGATAGGGTTTCTGACGTATCGGAGTCGCTTGCCCTGTGTTGATGCGGTGGTGTATGCGGGATTCCGGCAACATCCGAGACCGCTCGCGTTGATCAAAATCAAAGACTGACGTGTAGCAGGCAAGCACTTCTAGGAGTACATCTTGCTCGGAAGACGGCAACGACTTGTTAATCATACGTCGCAAGTCATCCGAATAGTTGGGCAATGGTCGACTGATGTCTGAAGCCGCTGCAACTATTCGTACGTCAATTGTGGCTTGCTCTTCAAATGTTCCCAATTTAAGGCCGGCGGGCAGGGCAACAGGCTCCGCAGAAGCGTTCACAGTCCACAAGAATGCACGCCCGTCGATGGCTTGAACAACAGATCGAGGGACCAACACATTCTTCTTAAGCGCGTTGTTGTGGTCTGGCTCGACAAGACAGCTGCATGATCCCATCCGGACACGTGAAGAGCACACCAAACAAACATGGCTGTCCGACCAGGCAGGAAGACATCTTGAGAAAGCGAGAACACGTCGGCTTGATCGGTCTGCAAATCATCAAGTATGGCGATTGGCAACGCGCTCCGTAGTAAAATCTCTCCAGTCCCGCAGTCAAGTGTAGCACTGGATGCACGTAGGAAATCTATGCCTAAAATAACATCATGAGTTGCGTGGGCCAAAACAGTGAACTCCGCTCTGAAACTCTGTCCTCCATTCGCAATCAAAACCGAACAAACGCCAACAGGGTGTAACACTGTACCGCCAACTCCACGAAAAGTTTCTTTACGAACCCACGCAAACATAACTTTCTGTCCTAAGCGATCTTTGAAGCGCAGGCTCATAATAGAAATAGCGGCACCAGTATCGACAAGAGCAGCAGCATTTACACCGTCTATACACACGCACACCTTGTTCTTCAGCATAACAACAGACGGAGGAATTGGCGAGTCTAACCGTCCCGCGACCGCACCTCCATCGGCCGCACCAGCTAGTTTCCCAGCTGCGGCGGGGAAGGCGACCGACGACGGCGCGGGGATGGCGAACGGCGCAGTCGGGTCGGTGTAAGGCTGCCCTCGGAGACAGGGGACTCATCGCGCGATTGGTACGACCACTGTTGCCGAAGCGGTTGAACTCCAAATGGCGCGGGCGCGTCTTCGTGCACACGAGCTGAGTACGCCGAAAAACGTGGCGCTCGCTGCTCGCGGCGGCGACAAGAGCGCGCAATATGTCCTCGGGAACCGAAGGCGTAGCAGACACGTAGGTCCCGGTTGAAAGTAAATGGAGCAGGTTCGCGGCGTGGTTCCGGGTAAGATGCCGCAGGAGCTTGTCGTGGCATCGAGCATGCCGCTGCAGCACGTCGTGGTGGTGGGTAGTAGTCCGTTGGACCACGACGGACTGGTGAGGGCTGACGGCGACTGAGAGTAGCCGGGAGGGACGGAAAGCTGGCGTTGGTGAAATGTGGTTCCTCAGATGGCGGTCGGCGCTCGCTGCGACGTTCTCGCGACCAGGATGGTGGTGTGTAGGAAATGCGTTCGTCAAATGCGCACTGATAAGCAGCGTCTGCTCCCTGAAGTCGCGCTAGCTCCTCTTGAACCACTCGACGCACGATCGAGGTGATGTCCTCGCAGGCAGCGACGTCCATACTTGCAACTGTGGTGACGTTGTCCAAGCGCCCGAACTTCCGTAAGATCCTGCGGGTCTTCATAGCTTCGAACGCGCGACATTGCTGCCGGAATTCGGAAGGAGTGTTCAGGTTTTCTTTTGTGATTAGAAAGTTGTACACGTCTTCGGCGATGCCTTTTAACAGATGTCCTACTTTGCCTTCATCGGACATATTCGCGTTGACAATTCCGCATAGCTTTAATATTTCTTCAATGTATGTTGTACACGTTTCACCAGGCAATTGCGCTCTGCGCGAGAGCGTGTGTTCCGCTTTCTTCTTTTTCGAATTCGAGTCACCAAAGCAGGCTTTCAATTCCTGGATAAAGGTCTCCCAAGTGGTCAGCACGCGTTTATGATTGTCAAACCAAAGTAGTGCGGTGCCGGCAAGAAAAAATGCAACGTTCACAAGCTGCGCTTGCGTGCTCCACCCGTTATGGCGGCTTACTGTTTCGTAGTGCCTTAGCCAGTCATTCACGTCTTCATCTGCTTTACCTGAGAATATGCGGGGTTCCGGCGTCCAGTAGCTAGGTGGTCTTGGTCGCGGGCTGACTTGATCGATGCTCTCTTCGTTGGTGTTCGTTGACCGGCCTGCTTGGGCAGTGGCCATGCTTGTTGGCTGTGCTGGTAGTCCGGCCAGGCGTCTGCTTCTTCGAAGATCTTGGAGGACTGGGTTGTCCAGGGCGTTCAGTACCCCGCACCTCCACCACTTGTTACGGATGAAGAATGGATTTATTTACAGTGAAAAGCGGAGACAAGACATGGGATGGTGCGAAACGACCGATCAGCCCCAAAACCTCGCGCCGCTTCTACCTCCTCTTCTACCCTTCTCCTGTGCGGCGTTACAAAATCTTTCTAACTTTAAACTCGCAGCTGCTTTATGTACATTTTTATTTATTTTACTTAGAATACTGTAAGCCAGTAAATGAAGTTACAGGGTTATATGCATATGTTATATGCATGTATAGATAATGTACTGTATTTGGTTATGGATGTATTTACTGTACTGCCCCCCCCCCCTTACACAATGCCCCACGAGGGCTCTGTAAGATACCTTTAAATACAAAGAAGATATTTTTCAATCGCAAATCAGCTGTGTTCCCGCATTGCCTATCACTCGAAGGAAAGAGCCTGCAATCCATCAAGAAGATTTTAGAATTTTTGCGAAGTCACCTTCTACAGTTTCAGATGAGCATTCCTTGGGCAGATTTTCATTTTTTGCTGTGTTACATTACTCGATGAAATTTTTGTACTTAATTTTTATAGAATGCGAAGCAAGCAGTTATTTGACACTATGCTAGTTTTTCTCTCATAAGTCAAAGGAAAAGAGTGCGGCTGGATAAACAAAATGCGGTAAAATTTTGTGCATCTATAATATCATGGAGGAGCTGTTTTACCGCCGAGAGGTGGCGTGAAGAAATAACATCTTATAAACCAAACAGTGCGAAACGGATCACGGACAAAGCCTCAGACTCAGCTGGCCGTTTAATCTGTGAAAAAAGAAATTGACATCACCGTCTGGTATTATAAATGTTCGTTTGTTTATTTAGCTATAATGTTCATACCTTACGTTACATTTTTTAAGCCGCCTTGCTTGCTTGTCAAGATGAGTTTTGAATATATCAAATTAATAAGGGGAACCAAATTGTACAAGAAATATATATATTAAAGATTTTGATGAACACATTGCAATGGAATAGCGAAATTAACTTCAAATTTGCACTTTGCTTCCAAAGCTCCTCCATCGTACCTCGGATGTGTGAAGCGTGGAGACAGCTTGGAAAACGAGTAGCACTAGAGAAATAGGGAGGGCGATGGAAGAGAGTCATGGCGTGCAAGTTAGTTATAGGTGTTGTGAGGCGTGGCTCCATACGTCTAGCCTGAGTGGCAGCTACTCGCGTTGCCGGCGCTCCGATATTCGCCATGCACACGGACTACAGCGGGCGCGCGAGGTAATCCAAGATGGCCGCCACAGATTATCAGGATCTTTGACTGCTCGTCCGTGTCGTAGCACGCCGAGCTTATTCATCGGCTGCGGAAAAAGGTAGCCATGACGCTAACTTTTTGCAAGGAAGGCATGGTGTATCACCTTCAAACCTGTAAAGAAAGAAAAAGGAGCCCGTGCCTAATAGAAGACAAGGAATTTCTGAACACCGGCTATCTCACTTGTCGCGGCGTCCGTCAAGGCATGGAGAGCTGAAGCTGTTTGTACAGACGTTGCACGATCACGGCAAGCCTCATAGGAATTCGAGCTTATTTTTGACGAAGACAATAGTATTGATATGCATTAGCTGTTTGTTGTATTTTTCAGTCGCACTGTCCGCACGCCTTGCCACGCCTCGCGCGCCCCACGTAAATATATAAATGACCTTCCTGAATATAATAATTCACGCCGCGCGTAAGTATAAATGACTGTCGTGCATATCGAGCATGGCGTACTTGCTTGTTGAACGGTACACGGGCGTTATTGCATTATGTCCCCATCAAAATGAGGCCATCGTGGCCGGGTTAAAAAAATGAGATTAGTTGTTTCTTTTCCTCTAAGAAGGAATGGTACTGCATAGTTCTTCAAGCGCAATAGATGAGAATGTTAAAAACCCCTCATAAAACTAAACACAGTTCCGCGAACGTACGCTGCGTCGCATATGGCCTGTTAAAACTATTGATCGCCTCTCAAAACTAACGCGCAATTCATTTTCCGCTGGTACTCGAAAACCAGACACCAGCTACCTAACGGGTCTACACATTATCAACTGTTGCCCTGGCGTTCTGACAGCCTTATAACGTCGTAGAGCATAGGCGCGGACTCGTTAGCTTGTCTTATCGTGCCGCCTTGAACGTCGTATCGTGCCGCCTTCTTTTTTTTTCATTGTTCGCTCGTTCGAAGCACAGTGTGCCTCGATTGGAGAAACTTTCTGCGTTGCTGCCATTGCAGCAATTTTAACGATAGGTTTTTCGAAAATGAGCTATCAGAAAGCAGCAGAAGCGCCTTGATAAAGAGGAGTACAGACGTGTTTCTACAAAACGTGCGGTTTAGGAATGAATTGCGCCTGTACAGAGAAAATGGATTTATTTATAAACCAATAACAGGCCTTCAGGGACGTATGGCGTAAGTGGGAACTACAGTTACATCAACGAAAACAAGCGTTATTGAAGAAGGCAAACAAGGATCAACAAAAGAAAAAGCTCAATTTGCACAACGTAATAGTGTGCAAGACGAACAGAGTCAATACAAGAAGTAGAATTGAAATGAAAACTAAAATCAATAAATAGTACGCCATGGTAAGCTACTAGTAAATAATACACGAAGATCATCGGACTATAGAGAAGACGTGCAACGCGCCAATTGACATATCAATTGCTAAGTCATCGTGGAAAGTGCAAGAAAAGGAAGAAAAAAAAAAAGATTCAGAGTAAGACAAGGCAACAACAATTAAACTCTGCCATTCACGATAAGGTACAAGTTCCAAGAGATTGAATGGGGTGTGAGCCCACGCATGATTTGTTTAGAAGAGAAGGTTATGCGGAAGTACAGGCAAAATAAAAGCACAAGAGATCTAGATGATTGAGACGGCAAAATCTTCCAGGCGGAGCTGAAAAATTAGAGTATTAGATTTGGGGGCCCAAGACGCGTTGCGTTGTTGCTCTTGGGTTCGGAGGAGCATCAGAGTTTTAGAATTTGGACAACAGCAGCGTTGGGTTGCGCGCACGGGTCGCCGCAGTGGTGCAAATAGCAATTGAAAGTGAAAAACCAAGAATGGTCTTTTTACGAGTGAAAGCTAAAGGAATGGATCCTTAATTAAAAAAAAAAGGCTTGGAAATGTTTGCCCTAACAATAATGACTCTGTTATTAGTTGTAAGACTTTATCTGCCATGTTTAAGCCAAAGAGAGGGGAGGGAGGCAAAGGACGCTGAACCGAGGGCATCTAGCCTCTTCTTGCGTTGCCCTGAGTCTCATTCCTCTAAAAACGCCGAAAATCACCCGGAACACGGCAAGCTTGCTCTGCAACCGACTCGACGGAGCAATAAGAGATCTGGACGGCTGCGGCTCGTATGTCCCTCTTGGCTATCACGCGACTGCTCGTCGCCCGCGCGAGCCACCTAAGGCAGCTTGGGAACCCATGCTATTTCTCGAATGTAGGGTTGACGCGAACGCAATGACCCAAGGCTGCCTATAGCCTTCTGCGCATGCTCAGTTGTGGCCCGCTATCTTCTTGGGCCCCAAGGCGGTTGGGGCCCTAATTCTACAACTATCTATTTCCTGGGATATATCCTGTCAAAATCTTCCGCAACACGTGAAAAGAGAGCCAATACGCACGTTGCGATCTCGCGTGGTCTCACTTGTACGGCCGCTTCCGCGTGCACCGGAGTCCTCGGCTAACAGCGCCATCTTGGGGTGGACGGGCGTGTGTGCGACGGGCGGAGCAAAACCTGCCAGCTCGCGCAACCTCAGAGGCCATCCGAGCACATGCCTCTCTTCTATCCCCCGTCTCGCACATAACGCAACTAGTGAGTCGTAAGCATCTACTCGTTAGGTTTGCCGACTGAAAAAGCAGTTATTTCGCAGAAATGCTTATCTATTGAGCACCCGTTTACACCCTATACGCATGAACTCTTTCATGCCTAACCGATAACCGTTCTTTTTTTTCGGTTCAGATACGGTTCGGGTTCAGGCACGTTCGAAGGATATTGGTTCGGGTTTGGGTTCTGTTCCAGCTAGAATTATTGTTCAGGAACAGTTCTTGATTGAGATTTTGGTTCGGTTCAACACCTTGATGAAAATGCACGTGCCTCCAAATTAGCTCCCAAGGTTCGGACGCAAAAGTTAAAAAGCAAATTTCTTGCCTCGTCAAAGTTTTCACTGACTGAAATTCACCCTGCCAGATGGCAATAATGAAAAATTGAGCTACAGATTCTATAATTAAACTATCGTTCTAACCAATGCAGAAAATATACTCATATCTCATTCAAAAATTTAACGTATAGTACGACCAACAGGCAATAATGTTTTAAATGGAGCTTTGAAACATCGTTATACCAAGGAAAACAACATAAACAGCAGCGCCTAACTTTTTGATGTGTTCATCTGATGAGCGCAAAAATAATCAATATCCCGTCCCCTTTTTTGTCATTTCTTTGCAAGTGATTTAATCGGAATAGTTGATGTCCTTTATTTTTTACGACCTAACAAATAAGATGGGTTGGTTCCATTTTTTGTGTATTTCAAATTATGTGGACCTCCGTTTCAGTATGTAGACTTTCGACAAGGTATTTGTTTATGCTCACTGATTTCCATCTCTATTGGCACATTACACTCATTACTGGATGCGTTTGCTGCAAGGAACTTTTTAAAAATTATTTTTTTTCATTCTCCAAGGCCTGTGTCAGCGTGCTTCGGCTTTCTGCTAAAGCTAAGCCCTCCTGGTTTACAGTGCCTGCTTTTCCTTACCGTTGTTTATTCATATTTTTGCCACGCCTAATTCTGCTGTCACTGAAAATTTTGACGAGACAGGTATTTGCTACTCTTTTTTTGTCATTTTGGCGCATTTCACTTCCAACTGGATACCTTTTCAAGTTTCCTTGTTCAAAGCGAGCTTTCTAAGCCTAGCCTCCAGGTGGTTTCGTGACCGTGGTTCTTTACCCTCATTTGGCCCACACACAGGACACCGCTCACATAACGAATCGGCTAATATATAGGCTCGTCTGCACTACCCCTATTATTTGACGGTTGGAGGCTTCGTTCTCTACGGTATTACGTAGTGAAATGAGAAACGACTCCTAAATTTCCTTAGCGAAACAATTATACGCATTCAAGCGTGCAATTCCTTTAATAAATTGAATCTTTGTAAGCCTCTTTTCCCGAGATTTGGCGTGCCTCCTCTGCCGGCTTCTTGCCGAATAAACTATACCTGTCCATTAGCTAGTGCAATAGTGAACTGGGCCGATCTCGAAGATGGTTTCCTGGAAACGGGGCTGATATCTGAGGCACTGTAATGAGTGATCTCGTGGCTGTTCCTACGTATTGCTTAATTGCCGCGCAGGCTAGTAATCGTTACGCTTGACAACGTGTAGCAGAAGATGCAGAAATGTATAGAGCTTAATTATCTGCTTCATGAAGGCTTCGCTTAATTTCGATTCCAAAATGTGTGTTATATCTGCCTAATTTTTGTAAGATGTTTTTCTGCTGCCCGAGGCTTATCTCTGCGCGCTTCCTGCTTTTTGGGAAAACTAAGCCCACCAGATTGTGAACGCCTTCTTACATGTCTCTTTACCGTTCCGTATTTGTCTTGGTAGAACTTGCAGCACACACTTCCAATCCCAACTAATCCCAAGAATCCCTTTTGAACACTTGCAGCTCCCGCACACTCACCTTGCTTTTTCTTTCGTACCCGCTTCTGCGTATCGGACCTAGGCTATGTATATAGAAAAGCCACGAAGGAAAGCTCTGATGAAAACGAGTGCCTATGTGTACACGTTGGCTTGCAGTGTTAGGATTTCCTTGTTAATCGAATGTGCGAAGTGTGTTGGACCCAGAGAAAACTATTGCACTGCTGTACGCACTGATTTTGTGCATTTTGTTTCGTGTGAACACTGAATTACAAATATGCATAGGCGCCGACTACGAGGGGGGGGGGGTCTCCAGGGCTAGAGCGCCCTCCCAAATTTCCGCGGGGGGCCCTACCCCCCCTCCCCGGCGTTGCCGAAGCGCCCCCCCCCCCCCCCCCGCGCTTCTGAAATGTCATTACCAGAGTAGGGTTACCCAATTCATTTATGCTTTCTTTTGCGTTGCCTCTACCTTTTCTCTTAAAATGTTAATGTGGCTAAATGCTAATTGCATCATTGTGGACGCGGGCGTGCACGGCTTTTATTCAAACTTTCGCGTTATTTCTGAAAATCCTGACAAGAGAAAAACAAGCGCATTAGAAGCACTAACGGCGGCTACCTCCTACGTATTTTTTTCACCTTCAACATGTTATTTTAATTTCCATTTTGAAAACCAGGCACAGACACATTATATTTCAATGTGTACACAGGACAAAGTTTATTATATTTTTAAAGAGAAAGAGGTAGCCAACTAACAATTATTTCTAATGATATGGATACCTTATGTCAAGCGAATGAATATGTTACTGTATGTTAAACTCGCTACAAATTGCTTTGCGCGCTTTTTTGACACTGAAAAAGACCTGCATACTTCAGTGACCCATTCGGCAGAGTCTTTTATCAGCGGTGTGTGAAATGCACGTGAATGATATGCGTCTCAACACGGTTTCTATTTCCAGTAGGTAATGCTAGCGACTCATGAAAAAATACTTATAATAATTTACAAAATTTATTGGGGATGGAAACATCGCAACGTGCATGTAGAGGTCATAAATATGTATAATTAACTTAGTAACCGAAGGGACACCAAGCCGGATTCACTTTAAATCAGAATCAATAGCAGTCATGCGCAGGAGAGCTTTTACTAGGACTTTTACCAGATTTTACCAGTTTCGCCGCAAAGGCGAAGCAGTATTAGTGATAGCGAAGCATAATACAATTACACAAAGGAATCATCATCATCATCATCATCAGCCTATATTTATGTCCACTGCAGGACGAAGGCCTCTCCCTGCGATCTCCAATTACCCCTGTCTTGCGCTAGCGTTTTCCAACTTGCGCATGCGAACATTCCTAACTTCATCATCCCACCACAAGAAAAGTAGAAAGTTACCTATCAAGAAAGGGGTCAGGCAAGGAGACACAATCTCTCCAATGATATTAACTGCATGCTTAGAAGAAGTATTCAAGCTCTTACACTGGGAAGGCTTAGGAGTGAGGATCGACGGCGAATATGTCAGCAACCTTCTGTTTGCAGATGACATTGTCCTATTCAACAACAATGGAGACGAATTACAACAAATGATTGAGGACCTTAATCGAGAAAGTGTAAGAATTGGGTTGAAGGTGAATATGCAGAATACAAAGATAATGTTCAATAGCCTAGCAAGGGAAGAAGAATTCAGGATCGCCAGTCAGCATCTAGAGTCTGTAAAGGAATACGTTTATCTAGGTCAATTACTCACAGGGGACCCTGATCATGAGAAAGAAATTTACAGAAGAATAAAATTGGGTTGGAGTGCATATGACAGGCATTGCCAAATCCTGACCGGGAGCTTACCACTGTCGTTGAAAAAAAAAAGTGTACAATCATTGCATTCTAGCGGTGCTAAAATATGGGGCAGAGACTTGGAGGTTAACAAAGAAGCTCGAGAACAAGTTAAGGACCGCACAAAGAGCGATGGAACGAAAAATCTTAGGAGTAACGTTCAGAGACAGGAAGAGAGCGGTGTGGATCAGAGAACAAACGGGGATAGACGATACTTTAGTTGACATTAAGCGGAAGAAATGGAGCTGGGCAGGCCATGTAATGCGCAGGATGGATAACCTGTGAACCATTAGGGCTACAGAATGGATACCAAGAGAAGGGAAGCGCAGTCGAGAACGGCAGAAAACACAAAGGAATATTCTTCCCAAATAAATCCGTGAAAGAGCCGCACCCCCAACTTTAAATCAAATATTTTTTTAAATCCAACCGAGAAGCAATCGCGTTCACCGCTGATGCCGATCACGCTCCACTGCGAATTTTCCCGCGCAGCGTACCTTTCGCACGTCGCAACTATATAAAAAAATTGGCTGTGGCTTAACGCAGTTATGCCTGGGTGTGCGTAGCGAGAGGTACGGTTAATCTTATTGTTTAGCTTGGTTCTGTCTACGGTTACATCTTTAACGTTTAGCTTCATACGTCTGAGTGTTTAGGTTTGGTTGTTACCTCTCGTTAAGTTAAGGTTACATTGAAGACTACAGATTTTTAAAGTGTAACGCATTTATTTTGAAAATCTTCATCTTGTTGTTTCTCAATTGCCACAAAGACGGCCCGATGGTCGGTGAGGGGGGAGGAAAAGGGGTTGTCGTCCAGTGACTTGAACACGTTCCGCGTGCTGTCCTCGTCTGAATCCACTCGCCTGGCCACTTCGTACTTACGACGGTTCCGGAGGCGTGCGGCTAGTTCTTCCTCCATCTCCTCGGCTCGCTTCCTCCTCTTGGTTTCGTTCTGACGACGAAGCCTGACTTTCTGTCTCTTCCGACTCACTTTCCATATGTGCCGACGAATCCCACCGAGCCGCCCCTTCTTATATACGATGCAACGCCGGCTCCTTCTCTGTTGCAACGCGGTTTCACCGGCTCCTCCTCTGACGTCATGCCAGATGGAGCGGTGAGCGGCGCTGCCAGCTGCGGTGGCTGCTAGGCAACGGCTCAGCTCACGGTGCGGCCACCAGCCACAGCGAAACGGCGAGAATACGGCCAATGTAGCTCTCGCTACAAAAACGTCGGTTACAACTTAAGAAGCGCCCCGCTCTGATCACTCAAGCGCAGCAGCCGATTGCCACCGCGGCTAAAGAAATAGTCCCGCCGACGAGATTCGGCCCAGCTCGAAGCGCGCGTTGCCATCTCCTCTGTCGGCGCGGTCACTGGCCGTCCGGCTCATGACGTCAGTCTAGAGTGCGCGCCCATTCGTGGATGCTCGTGTGCATCTGCCTTTGAGGGGGCAAACGTCGCTGCCTTCTAAAGTTGTACATGAATATAGATGGCAAGAGGAGGCAATCACGTAGGTTTACGGCAGATTTCATGTTCCTAGTTCGAAAGATTAGATAAAAGGGCCCGGTCCCATGTAAGGCTCGCCAAAATTGCGGGGAAAAAAGTGCGGCCCTCACACGAGTCTGTACATTGGTTGTATCGCATATATGAATTGTAGTAACATTTACTTACGAATGAAAATAACAAACATCGTGCAATGCACCGACGGTGTAAGCCTGTAAATATCTCGCTGGATGACCACGAGCAGTCGCTATCACAACGCTTCCATTACGAAGAACGCCGGCTGCGGGGACGAACGGTTCGTACAGCCATGCGATTCAGCGCGACTCCGAGAATTTGATTCATTATCATCATCTGCACATATTTATGTTCACTACAGGACGGCCTCTGTCAGCGATCTCCAATTACCCCTGTCTCTTAGATTAAGGTATGCGATCTGCAACACTCGGGGCGCGGAAAGGACAGCCAAAGAAGGAAGACAGTGCACTTGAAGTTGACAGCCATCCCTGCTCGCCCTTTATCATTGCACCCCCCATGATTACCAACAATTGAATACGGCACGCGGGCCGGGTAAGCTTCAACCGCGCGCAGTCATTCGCAGCTGCAGCGGGGCTAGATGAGAAGACGCGTGCTCTCCTCCCCGTGCGCGCAATAGATAACGTGGCCTGCAACTAACCCGAATATTGACCGCATTGGAAGATAATCTTGATCAAGCCGCTGTCCTTTTCGGCTCAGTGTTACGCGCTTTTTGTCGCACCCACAGTGTATTGGTCGATCACTCTTATGCCGTTTGGACTTTATACGGAATATCACGGCGACGACGAAAGCGAAAATTTGCTTTGAGTACCGATACAATTGCTGTCGCAATAAAAGGAGAAATAGAAAACAGGCGTCGAGTTCGCTTCTACCGCGGCTGCGGACGTAGCAATGTGCAACGTCTACAAACACAGCATGAGCACAAACGACAAAACCAACAGTGGGCACCTCGCTTATCAGTACTTCGCCAGAACCCGTCTGACGCTGAAAAGTAAGCGTATCGGAAACATAACACTAGGCGCGCGAGGGCGCAGTGCACGTGTAGGGACTAGCCATCTTGGATGGCCCAAGCTTGATCTCATTGCAGATTACCTCCAAAATAAAGCGCGTGACCCTCGTATGTATGGCAGAGGCAGGAAAAGTAGGAAATGAGCACCCGTGTGTTCTAGCTGCTAGGCAAAAGAAGACTCCACGCCGCTATTAAAAAGGTTCCCCAGCTCACGTGTCTCCATCAGCGAGCGACATGTACCGCCAGAGGTTCTATGAAGTACTTTACGCAGTGCTGTCTTCCTTAAACAACAGGTATCAACCTGATATGTGGCAGCATCAGTCCCACATTGAGCGGCTTGCCATAGGGAAGTTCTACGGTGATAGCGTTCTACGGCGACGACCTTGTACCAGGACGCGTGATTTTTCACAGAGATATGCTGATTGACAATCTAGCGCCCACCAACGCCGCGGTGCGGAGCGATATGGTCGGCGCTGCAAAGAGAAGAAAAATAAAGAAGCGCAAGCTCAGCATGCGCAGTGTCGTTTTGGAAGCCAGCCACGCTGGTCGTCGCAGCCACATCGCTCGGCTCGCCGCTTTCGCGCTCCTGAGTAGGGAACGGCGGCACGGCTCGTACGGCCGCCGTCACGTCCTCCTACAGTGGTGGCCCGGGAGAGCGCGCCTTTCACCGAGCGACACGCTGCCATGGCCATCTGGCCGGAGCCACAGTTTGACTCGCCACTGCCGCCGTTCTCGTCCCGCTGCGTCGGCGTCTGGTTCACGCAATTCGAGGCTGCTCTGGAGCTGAATACCATCTGGCTCCAGGAGTTCAAGTACGAGGTGCTATTTCACGTCCTGCCACTTAATCTCTAGCTCCGCCTCGGCGTTCCATCGCCTAACCCGCGCGCCTACGACAAGCTGCGGCAATCCGTTCTGAACTATTACGGCGCTGCCTACCACCCTCTTCCAGAGATAGACCGCGCGGTGCGCGAGTCATCTCTGCCAGCACCCTCACCGCCAGCACCAGACGCGTCTGCTCCTGCGCCCGCACGCCATCGTCCTCAGGCCACCTCATTGCCTTCGTCGCCACTGACGATGACACGTGGCAGTGGAGACATCACCGAGCAAATGCTGGCTCCCGTGCCACACGCCGTCGGGTCTGGCGACAACGACGTCACTCCTGCCTTTCAGTCTCCTACCAACCCTTCACCGAATTTTTTCACGCTGTTGGCTGAGCGAGCCTCCGAGTCAGCGCACGAGCCTTGCCGTGTGCTGAATCCGCTGCCTCCGACTGTGTCAGCTGTCACTACACCGCGGCACCTACCAACCTGCGAGAGCGACGCTGCAGCAGCAGCGACCATCTTCCCTGGTCTGCGCTCCCCGTCCTCTACTTCGGCCATCTTGCCGTTGGGCCCTTCTAGCGTCTACTCTGACAAGTCGGACGTTGGAGGGTGGGAACAATCGTCGCGCCACGAGGATACGGCAGATGGACTGGCACCACCATCCCGTGACGCGAGTCTTGATGGTGTCTCGCACCCACCTCCTGATCCTGTCCTTCGCGTCGTGCCCACGTTGGAGCTCGCACAGCAACATGACCCGGCAGCTGCTGCCACGGCTGTCCCAGAATTTCGCCAACCCGCGTCGGTACCGTCATTGATTGTTGTCCGACGACGCCTTCCTCGTCGCCGAGAGCGCCACTCGACTCCAACGCCATTGACCGTGGCAACACCCAGGCTCCAGCAGGCGCGTACCAGACCCTCTTGTCTTGACACGGGCGGTGTCGCGCGCAAAGGCTTGCAGCTTACGACGTCTACCGCGGGTCGGCCAAGACCGGACAAGCGCGCGCACACGGCGCATCCACCAGAGCTCGCGCATCTGCGCGCACGTGACGATCGAGCTTGCGGCTTGTCGTGCCCACCAATGACTGCGCCCGGTCCCCGTTTGTTCCGCCTTGCCTGCGGGAACGGCTGCAGAGGCGTCTTCCTTCACCTTCTCCGTGCCGGCGTGCTGTGTACCGTGCGTCCGCACCGACACTCCCAGCCTCGTCCACCGGAAGGACTTGCTAGTCCCCTTCGCCTCCCACGGGCTCGCTACTTGGACTGACCCCGGACCCTTTTGAAGCTTGCTCCAGGCATTTAATTTATCGCCGTTCCGTCTGGGCGGGGGACCTGTAGCGTCCACCAAGGACGTGGTGCGGAGCGCTATGGTCGGCGCTGCAAAGAGAAGAAAAATAAAGCGCAGCGCGTGCTCGAAGCGCAAGCTCAGCATGCGCAGTGTCATTCTAGAAGCCAGCCACGCTGGTCGTCGCAGCCACGTCGCTCGGCTCGCCGCTTTGGCCTTCTGAGTAGGAAACGACGGCACCACTCGTACCGCCCATCAAGTCCTTCTACAACATTTTTAGCCAGCAAAGGTCGGCATCATTGCACACATTTGAGGACATCGTGCACATGTTTACGGGGGGCAAGGGTGAACACCTGTGAAACCTTTTGCCGGAAATGACCAAGCTAAAAAAATTGCGTTGGCCATACCGGTCTCGTCGATCACATCCGAGAGGTCCTTTTCTTGCCATCGGCGACTTAAAATGTACTTGACAGGACTCGACAAGCCCGTTTGAACCATCTGGCAATTTTGCACGCCCACAAAGAACTCTCCCGCAAAACCAATTTGAATAAGATTGCCGACGACTTCATTTCCAGATCAAGTGCCCGAACGAACACTTTTTCAATGATGGTGAAATCATCGCATGAGACAACGAACTGATGTCTTTAATAGAAGAGAGAAAGGCACCAACTTACAAATCAAAGCAAACCATCTGGCTTAGAAAAGAACGCAAAAAGTTATACAAAAGATCGAAAATGGGGTACATAACAGTGCAAACAGAGTGAGGCCATTTGGGTAAGAAAAGACGCGTGGTTGCGCTTTTCTAAAACTCCCCAGTCCATGCTGTGCATTTTCCGTATTAATTTTTATTCGTCATACGCTGCATTTGTCTATGAATAAAACAATCCACGCTTTTCCTATATTTGCTATCGAGTCCTTTTGCGCTTTTGAGATATCGTCGTCTTATTTATTTATTTGCTAATGTGTTTATTTATTTGGGCGCCTGATGATTTATACTCGACAAACCTTCATTCTGGCTCCGGAAAATAAACGAAACCAGTGGCAGAAGGCATGCTTTGACAAGTAATGAAACTATTGCGTTATGAAATCACATTATAGTTATGCTAATAATTCGTCATAAGTTGAGTTCAGAAATTGTTATATATCCTTCAATTTTGATATACGTTATGTGTTATTTTCTCAAGAACTGACCTTTCGTCAGGAAAAGATTTATTGATTGTATTATTTGTATTAAAACATTTACAAGGCGTTACATGGCTCCTTACATTAATGTGTATTTGTGCGACGTAAGGCGCTCAAAACAAATATAACTCCGTAACGTGTTTAACTGAATCCGCTAGTCGCATGCCTCATCCCAGAGATGCCACTCTCTTGGTGGTACAAGGGGACTTAGGCTGTAAAACTGAATTGTCTCCTACTGTGAGGTCTTGCAAATACGCATATAAGCGCGTCACTTCAGTGAACAATCTTTAGAGGACACACAATGTTTCCAGTGTAATCTTTATTAAAAGTAATATATATATATATATATATGCATACATGGGTACGGTTCGGAAAGCTGGTCAGGCACCAGCCCCCCCCCCCCCCCCCCGAAAAATAAAACTTTCCGCCTATGCAAATATGTATGCCATGTTTGCTTGGCACCCCATGAACATTATCATTCTCAAAACAACTACAATCGTTCTTTCCAGTGCTCTTCAGTTGTCGCGCTGATGTCATAAAATCTGTCTGTATCCGTATAAGCCACCCTTTTACGACCACAGTATGCAATCATGTGGCTACAACCACATACCACCAAGCGCAGGTGAGCAGAGGGCCAGATAGAAGGCACAGGACGAATAGCGTGTGCTCTTTTATTGGAAAATACGGCTTTAGTACTTTTATTGGAAAATAATCGAAATGCGTGATCGCCCGGTTTCACTATGGCTCATTACATTATACCTGACCACGTTGCTAACACATTTCGTTGGGCTACTAGCTGCGACATTCGAGATATGTGAAGCACGATCACACGAAGACACGGTAAAGAACGAGACAGTACTGAGCGCTGTCTCCTTCCAGTGCTCCACCTTGACTCGTTCTTTATACTACGTCTTCGTCTGCTCGCACTGCACGTATTTGGAATGTCCACGATGAAGGCGACGTCGTTCCGGTCATTACATTGCCTATACCATGCCAGAGGCAAGGTGGCGTCTGATCTGCAAAGTGGGAGAATTAGCCAGAACTGCTTGTTCACGATGCCAGAAGGACACTCGGAGCTGTGACAAGTGTATCTTCTTCTAATGTCTGAAGGCAACGCTTTGAAAATCAAATACCACAGGTTGAACTACGCCATCACTGCGCTGCTACCAAGCTATCAAGTCGTCTGAAATACGACGCATACTGCTTCGGACCCACTACACATAGTAACAAATACTGTTGAAATAGCCTTTGGCAATGTGAAACAATAGATTGCACGTGTTCAAAGACACGTCCGTGACTTTGTAGGTAATTATACGACACGACCAGAGCGATGCCGAGGTATCTTGTCCAAAGGAGTCACACAAGCGGACGAAGGCGCCTGAAAAACAGCGCCATAGCACGTTCGGCGCCAGAACCGTAAGCACGTTATCCGGTCATCGTTCTTCTTACTCAGGCGTGCGTGCAACAATATAATAACGACAGCAAGAATCAAGTGGAGAATAACATTTCTCCGCGAAATTGACAGCTGCAGGAGAAAGTTTAGAGCGGAAACAGCTTTGCCAGATGTTTATGTTCACTGGGCGAGGTCGTGCGGATCCTCGGGGGTTTGTGTATACAAAGCCATGGGCAAGCGCTCAAAAGATGGTGGTCGCGGTTCCTACCTTTGCTTCCGGTCACAAGAGCCCATTGTTCACATCAGCAAAGTAATGTTTCAATGTCCGCTTTCACAGTGTCTGTTCTGCCTACACAGTGAGTTTGTTAGATTGTCAAGTGCGATCGTCGACAACAGCAGACGCCTGGTGTCTAAACCGGGGGCTGGGCATTTTCCTGGGTGCGTAGTTGTAAACAGCAAAGGGCACAGAGTGGGCACAGAGCGGTGCTAAGGGACGCGCTGTTCGGTTGCAGGTTCCCAATTTATTGTCAGGTCAACGGCGACAAATGCGTACACGAGCTCGCAGCTCCAGCTCAGAGGATCGCGCCCAGTGGAGATGACCAGGACAAAGAGAAATGCTGCTCATTAGCAGGCGACACATCCAACAAGCAAATCCCGACCACAGCATGGCAGGTGGCGACCGTGAGCCGCCACTCGCCACTAAGAGTGCGGAACCTGTCGGGGTGGCAGCGTGCGACATGGCAACGGGTGCGAGTCGTACACGTGTTGTCGCAAGCACCCAAAACTCAGCTTTACCTCGCGACCATTGACGGGCGCCGTTACTGTAGTAAAGAACTGTTGACAATGCAACAGCTCTTCGTCAGGCTTGCACGTTAAATCAATACTTTGCTCTAATGACCAGAATTTATTATCTTTTGTGCGTGGCTATATAGCCACTACTTTATTCTCTATTTCCAACGTAGCGTTACGCATAGTACTTTATAGTTCAGGGGCATTGTACGGCGAAAAAAAATCTTCAGAACGACGTCACGTTCCGCCCTGCTTCGCGCCTAATTAGCGGCCCCAGTAAGTAGGTGCAGCTGACAGCTTGTCGCCGACTTGGCCATAGCTTAATGTCGACAGCGGCCACCTCGAGTCGCCGCTGCGTTGTTTCGGTAGCGTCTCGCTCCCGGTGCTTGAGTCGGGCTTACCGCACCCAGCTGTGCCCTGCCTACTCGGTTGCATGCGGTTATGAACTGCGTAGAAGCCCCCGCCCGGGCTGTCACAACGTGTTTGAGCACCCAGCACAAATTGCGCAGCAACTAATCCACGTAGACGAGCGTTTTTGCACTTGGCCCTAATCGAAATGCGGCCGCCTCAGTCGGGATTCGGACCCGCTACCTCGTGCTTAGCAGCCCACAGCCATACCTGATTAGCCACCGTGGTGGGTACTAGAGCTCGACTGAAGCTGTCGTCACTAAATTTTGTGAAGGTGCCACTTCTGGTGCATGATGAAACTCTGGGGTGAAAATGCTAGGAAAGTTGCAGTAACGGTTGTAGTTATTAGCATTGCCACACATTACTACCTCTTTACTAGTTGTTGATACCATCGGTAACTCAAACTTTGTAAGTGCTGTCTTTACCAAGCAGTGAGTACATTTCACAGACAGTTATTATCATTTTACTAGCTAATCACTAACGCAAGAGATCAGCGGACAACACGGAGTTGAAGTTAATAATAACTTGGGTGACCCTTATATTTTATTATGCTGTTTAGTGGTGGTTTTATTGCAAGATTTAAAGGAAGTGGAATTTCCATGATTATGTTGAACTAATAATTGTGTGTTACCTCGTGGTGCACATATGCGCAAACGATACGTTATACAAATTTGAGATCATGCCTTTTTTTATAAGGCCAAATATATAGGTGATCACCGGAACAACCCCTTCTGCTAAAAGTTACGGCTATATAGTGTATGCATATATATATATATATATGTATATATGTAAGCTTGTTGGAAACCTGTCATGTAGTATCGCAAGCGTTGTATTGTTGGATGTGTTGTTTCCATTTATCGTTTGTTCCTTTATGACCAGTGCAATTTATTACACGCAACGTAAGTTCCTGTCACGCATGGTCCTTACTTTCAAATTTGTATGGTGTTATAAATGCCACTAAACTGGCTGGTAATGAGGTTCTTGTTTTTGTAATATGTGTTTATAATAAGCCTTTAAAAGAGCAACCTAAATTATTATAAGTAATGTGAAAAACATGTCAGCATATTGAATTTTATCATTCATAACAATCACAACATAACTACTACAAAGTTTTGTTTTGGTGACGAATTTAGGCAATAGCAATATTGTAAACTCAACGAAATGTCAAATGGCGCGCAGCCTGTTGTGCTCCATGGGAAGTTCCTCGTGTTACCCAGTGCTGCTATGTTACCAGATGGAATGTGACGGGGCTTCGAACCCTACGACGTTTGATAGGTGGTCCCTCGAAATGGAGCGATATCTGTACCTCAACGGCGCGGACGCAAAATGAAGGCAGATGTAAAAAAAGTTGGCAACCAAGTACAGGGTAATTCAAGATGTAAATAGAGAACCAGGAGTCATAAAAAGACAGCGAGAAAAAGAGAGACAGTGAGTTGGGATGTGAAGGGCAAGCAAACAAACAAACAAACAAACAAATAAACAAACAAACAAACAAAAGAAAACCCATGGAGATTTACAAAAACTGCAAGAAAGAAATCAGGAGGCGAAATCTGTATGATGACGCAAAGGGGAGTGCGTTGCTATATGAGGCCGAGTTGGCAGCCTGAAGACAAAAGCATGCCGTGCAAATATGGGCCACAGGATGGCGCTTGTGTCTGCTGAAAAAAAAAGCAAGGAAACGACTCGGCACATTGTAATGGAGTGTCAAGATATTCACCAAGCGAGACCCGTAAGGAGTGTCTACCTTCCAGAAACGCCGGGATTCATAGAATATTGAAGGACTTACTCGTCAGTAGTCGAGACAAGTAAGAGACGATTAGAGTACTATAGTTAAAGAAAAGCCGAGAACAGATTGATAGAAGCGGAGTTATTGCGAGAGTAGATACTGGTACATTATAGAGATACAGGTTTTAAATACCAAACTTAAGATACAGATCAGATTGGCAAAAAGATAGATAGCGAAAGATGAAGTAAAACCAGAATAAATCAAGCAGGCTAGGGTACTATTTGTCCCCACCCCGTCGCAAAGGGGAGTCCACAAGCATCACCATAATCGTGGTGACAAATTTTGCAAGGTTACGTCTCCCTGAAGCAAGCAACACTCTTCCTCTGCCTCATTGTAATACCAAAATAATGTTAATTGACTTTGAAGCAACAGCGCCGTAGCAATAGATGTAATAGATGCAAAAGATGCGAAAAAGCATTTGCAATATATACACACACTACTGGACACATGCATTGACTATAGTACACAACCTAAACACGATATCTCAAGGGAGAATGGGCTGTTTGTTTTTGTGGCAGTTTTGTAGTGTTTTAACATCAACCTGTACCACATATACCTAGGAGTCACAGATCAACATAGAACCTAGCAACGTGAAAGACCGGGCTAGTTGGTTCTAAATAATTCGAAATGTAAAACCAAGATTTCGGACGAGGATATAAACATAAGAGCGAACACGCACAAGCGCTGACATTCAACAGTTCAAAATTAACGCATGTCCTTTTCTGCTGTACGGCTTATGCTACCGTTCAAAACCGCGCTGTTACATTTTGAATCAAAATAGAAGCGTGAAATTTGCCGGAAAAGATCGTTAGAGTTGCGGCACAGCAGACTCAGGCGGGATTACAGAGAAAATGAGCACTAAAATGGCAATAAAACAACGTAATGGTAACACCCTTTCATGTATGTATATTGTATATATGGTGCAGCCGTTTCGACCTGAGATATATGAAGACTAAAATTATCAATGGAAGAAAAAAGATGGACGTGAGCATGTCCAAGACTGCGACGATAGAAAAGTCGGCAAGTTGGGTGCTTAAAATAGAGTAAGAAGGAGCTGCTCAGTTACGTCGCTTTGGAAGCACGTACACCAGACGCAGGGCTGCTTAAGCCTGCTACTCCGAAATTACGTGAACAGGTTGAAGAATTTAAATATTTTATCGCTAGTCATAAACGTGCGGAAGTCGAAGAGGAACCAGACAATTTCACATCTGCATATATACGTATATGCTCAGCTACTCGAGGCAAAGAGAAAGCAAGATCAACAATCGTCGTTAATGGTCTCCCTTAGTCAACCAATAAAATACCAAGAATTGCCTCTCAAGTGAAATTGTAAGGACGGGTATTTCAGACAGGTCATCAACACCTCCAACAGCGTGACTGCTGTTTATTTTTTGTGGGGTATGCTTGCGAAAGGAAGCAATGCAAGAGTTAAAAGAGAAAGTGTAGAACGAAACGACAAGTGTAAGGATCTCCGTGCCCACAGATCGATTGCACATGGATCCTGCGCACGCTAAATGAAACATCAGCTAGTTTGACCTATGTAGGACCAGCCACACATACGTAAAACTGGCCGATGTTTCAATGAGCGTGCGCAAGAACACAATCTATCCATGCGCACCGGCACGGGCAGGAATCTCCCCTTGCACTGCAAGAGCTGTGACCGCAAAAGCTGTTTGTTTTATCTGGAAGAGACAAAATTCCTTTCGAAGGCTAATTCAAAAACAGAGAGAGAAGTCATCGAGACATTAGACATCGCTAAAAAGGGGTGAAAACAGTGTTGAGTCACCTTCTTTATCACTATCAAGGGATCAAATATAATTCTTAGATGGGCACATTAACACTCTCCCGCGCTATTAATGCAAACGTGGTCTTGGTTCTTTTCGTCGCTGCCTCGTGCACGATTCGTTTGCGATTGTTCATTGTTTTGCTATTCTGAAGGAACTTATAAATTCCCCTGCGTTCACGAAAGTCTGCCTATGTTTGTGTGTTTATGGTTCTACGTTTCCATTCACGTCCTGTATTTCTCGCACAGTGTAAAGGTTTACTGAATCCATGAACCGACAGGCCCAAAAGCATGCCTTACTTCCTAGAAGAGGTTGTGCGGGCAATGGGCAATCACGGTAAAAAGGACAGCAGCGTGGCGGCCGGCGATGCTTACGCGTCTGTACACACCGTTGACAGGAACAGTACCACCACCCGTAACGCGGATGATGCGTGTGGTTGATGGAGTAAGGAACTTTTTGATTCATCGTCGGAAGGCAGTGCTCATAATGGAGAGGTGTGCACCTGTGTCGATCAGCGCAGTGACAGCAGCGCCTTCAACGTCAACTTCAAGAAGGTTCTGGTTCGTGGGAAAAGTAAGCAGAGGATTTGAGGGCAAGGCCGACATCGCAGCTTCCCCTACAGAAGCTGCAGTTCCTAGTTTTCTCGCCATGCATGGAGAGCATGGACGAAGACGAGAAGCGACGGGGCTGGAGCGAAGGAGACTAACGAGGTCGGGGTGACGGCGATTGGCCGTAGCGAAGTTTCGGAGCAGGGGCGTCAGCAACAATACGATCGTGGCGAGAAGCATAAGGAGCAGTAGGTGCAGAGTTGCGGAAATAGGCACTGCTGTATGTTGGAGACGGAGTTGGCCATCGGTGGCGGCAGTGACAAGCGATATGGATTATGCGGCAGCAATGGAAACAGATGGGCTTGTCGCCAGAGGTGCGCCATTCAGACGGGTTGCGGGATGTGGCGGGAAAGGACTGTCTGTGACGAGGAGGGCCGCGAGAGAAGCGTTGCACGCTGGGTTCGCGGGTCGATGAGCACACGGAGTTGAGACCCCTGTTTTCAAGTTCTTGTCGGATAACGGCCTGGATCACATCAATCGTGGCTAGTGATCGATCGGTGGGCGTGGCAGAGTAGAATGGCGAATAAGCGGCCCCGATCTTGCGGCGAACGCCGCGAGTTACGTTGTCATATGGAATTGGCTAGCGGGGATGGTCCTTACAAATCGGCGTAGCAGCGGAATTGGGCATGTGCACAATGTGTGGCATGATACGACGGCTCTTAGCTTGTTAGCAGCGGCGACATTCTTTCTCTATCTCGGTGTGTCTGTTTCTTTCTACGTCCTGGTTCAGTCGGGCTTACACTTTCTATCATGGACATTCTTTCATAATGGCGTCAATAGTTGAAACGTTGCCGAAAACCAGCGAGTTGAAGGCGTCGTCTGCGATGTCATGCAGCCAAACATTGCCGTCTTCTTTCTTGAGCCTTGGCTGCGAAATCCATGGGCTCTATCATTCCAAGAATATGTTCCCAATGGGCATGTTTTACTTTCTCTTCACATCTATCTCAGCATCGCTAAACTTTGGCCTCTTGTTTTCTTCGGTCAATCCTCGCATAGAAGATTTAGAATTACATGGACACCTTAATATGTGGGCCACTTTGTCTGTTTCAGACATCTTGTCAGCTTTGCGGCAAAGAGACAAGACGTCTTGCATGTATGAGACTTAGGGCTCTGTGGTGATCTGAGCACGCGTCGCGAGGACCTTTTTTTTCTGCGTCCGTGCACCCGAAGAGGTCGTCGAACAGCTCGCGAAGTTTTTCTTTGAAAATGTCCCAGCTTGCTAATTCCTCTTCATAGGTTCGGTACCACACTCGAGGAGTGCCAGTCAGGTAAAAAACGACATTAGCGAGCATGATGGTTGGATCACACCTGTTATTAATGCTGACGCTATCATGGAGGTTTATCCACACGTCGACGTCGGTGCAGTCCAAGCAGGAAAACAAACCAGGGTCACGAGCGTGGGCAACCGTCGCGACTGGAGCAGTCTGAAGAGTCGCAGCCGGCGATGATGTGGTGAGTATGGGGAGCTTGTGAAAATTGGATATAACATATATACACAGGTGGTCAAGCGCCCATCTCACACTACTTGGTAGGGTACATGAAATATGTGGTGGTATGGAGCGGAGGTAGAACATCGGGCTTCTAATCCGAAGGTCGTAGGCTCGAATCCACCTCCAGTGCACTACATTTTCAGGCTTCGAGTGGCTCCTGAAACCGGCAAGAACAAAAAAAAAATTGCCGAGAGCTGTTATACTGGTGCAGGTGCAACAGAATTAGGAAGGCCCACTAAGCTTCAACACCCTCACCAGAACAAGAATTGGCCTCCCTGGTGCAGTATTCGGCCACTACCTCCCTCATGACCACTGAAATTAACCCATGGCCCTCAGTCCCCGGCCGCGGCGGATCACCTGACCAAGGCGGCGGTCAGAGCTGCGACGCGGCAGAGGGTGTTAAGAATCTCTGGATCCGGACAGGCCGCCACTGGAAACTGAACCTGGCAACGTTCAACACGCGAACGCTCTCGAGCGAGGCTAGCTTAGCAGGGCTGTTTGAGGAATTGTCAGGTATTGCCTGGGATATTATTGGCCTTAGTGAGGTTAGAAGAACTGGTGAGGCTTATACAGTGCTAACTAACGGCCACGTCCTCTGCTACAGAGGTCTTCCAGATAAGAGAGAATATATGGTAGGATTTATAATCCTAAGGACATAGCGGGCAACATTGACGAATTATAAAGCATTAATGGGAGGATAGCAGTCATCGTAGTGAAGTTGAATAGTAGGTATAGAGTAAAGGTAGTACAAGCCTACGCCCCAGCCTCCAGTCACGATGATGAAGAAAAGAACAGTTTTATGAAGATGTTGAATTAGGGATGAGAAGGTTGCAAACTCAGCATACTGCAGTTATGGGTAACTTCAATGCAAAAGTGGGGAAAAAGCAGGTTGGTGAGCAAGCAATTGGCAACTACGGCATCAATTCTAGGAACACTATAGGAGAGATGTTGGTAGAAATCGCGGAAATGAATAGGCTTAATAATGAATAATTTCTTCAGGAAGAAATAATTCCACAGGAAGTGGACCTGGAAAAACCGTAATGGAGAAACTGGAAATTAAATAGATTTGATACGCTCTACCGATCCCACCATAGTGCAGGATGTAGAAGTGTTGGGTAAGGTAAAGTGCCGGGACCATAGGTTAGTGAGGTCTAGGATGTCTCTCAATTTATTAATTGGAGAAAGAGTAAAATTACCCAAGAAGAAACAGGCCAACCTAGATGCAGTAAGGGTAAAAGCAGAACAATTCAGGCTGGGTCTAGCAAACAAATATGCAGCTTTAGAACAGAAAGATGAAGATAACATAGTGGTATTGAATGAAACTTTAACTAGGCAGATCTCAGAAGCAGCAATTGAAGTGGCAGGTAAGGTACCAAGGCAACCAGTAGGTAAGCTCTCCCAAGTAATAAAGGACCTAATAAAGAAACGGCAAAATATGAACATGTCAAACTTCACAGGTCAGGTACAATTCACTCAACTGTTGAAACTGATCAACAAGAAGGAATTAAGGGATATCGGAAATTATTTTATTTATTTATTATTTATTTAATAGTACTGTCAGCGCATGAAGGGCCATTACAGGAGTGGAAGATACGAACACATACAATAATACAGTATGACAACAAAAGAGCAAGTAAATGAAGAACTGCACACGTCTCAACAGGGATGTGAATCAGTTTAAATTCTATGCACTGTGCAAATTCCCCCCAAAATACGAAAGAAAATATGAACAGATACACCTTTGACAAAGTTATGATATACATATTAGTTAGCGGCAAAAAGAATATCGTGTACACATTGTAAAAATTCTTCAACGCATCAGGCTGACATGTCAGAGTCGGGGAGCGCATTCCATTCTGCAATACCTCTCGGGATAAAGCTGTACTTAAAACAGTCATTTCTGGATTGAGGGGGTGTGATGTACTGGCTATGACGATGTCTGGATGTTTCATTTGTCGAGATTTTGAAGCACTTGTGTTTGTCGACAAGTAAGTGACCATTTATGATAAGGTAAATATGTTTCAGTCGCTCATACCTGGTACGCAAATCTAGCGGAGGTAAGTCGGCAAGCTTACAAAGTTCAGTGGGGGATTGGCAGTAGCGATACTTGTTAAATATGAAGCTTGATGCTAACCTCTGGATTTTATCAAGTTTTTGTTGCTTGGATTTAGTGTAGGGATCCCATACAGTTTTAGCATACTCCATGATAGGACGTATTAAGAATTTATAGGCTAAGATTTTTACCTGAGGTGTCGACGCACTTATATTCCCCCTTAGACTCCAAAGCGCTTTGCTGGCCTTACTACATACAGCATCAATGTGTTGATTCCATCTGAGGTCAGAAGTGAACGTTATTCCTAGATACTTATGTTTATCGACTCTGCTAATGGTTATTCTACTTATGTTGTAATGGAAATGCAAAATTAATTTCTTTCTCGCTATGGACATAACAACAGATTTAGCTGCGTTCAGTTCCATCTGCCAGTCGTCACACCATTTCTTAATTTTTTGCAGACTAGATTATAAATTGGCCTGATCATTACTGTTTCTAATTTTATTATACATCACACAATCATCAGCAAAAAGTCTGACAGGGACACTAATATTATTAGGCAAGTGATTTATAAATATCAGAAATAAGACAGGACCTAACACACTTCCCTGGGGAACACCTGACACAACACGGGAAGGGCGTGATGTGCACCCCGCGAATTCAACGTATTGTTCTCTAGAAGAAAGGTAAGATGAAAACCACTGAGTGATGGCGGGGTTTTGAAATACGGAATTAATTTTTGTGATTAACTTCGGATGGGATACTTTGTCAAATGCTTTCGAAAAGTCGAGGAAGATTATGTCTGTTTGACCACGGGAGTTTAGGGTTTCAGAGAGGTCATGTACAATTTCAATGAGTTGGACAGTATAACGTGGAAAACAGTATAACGTGGAAAAGATTGAGGCAGCAGTAAAATATGAACGCAGCATGAAATCAGTGAGAAGAAAACTTTGCAAAGGGCAAGGCCAGACGTATGCACTGAAAGATAAGCAGGGCATTATTATGCAAAATTACGATGACATAGTAAAAGCAGCGGACGAATTCTATAGTGACCTGTACAGTTCCCAGAGCAGCCAAGCTAATTTCATTCGAAGTAGGGATGAACCGGATACAGAGGCCCCTTCTATAACAAGCGATGAAGTTAGAATTGCCTTGAAAGACATGACCAGGGGAAACGCTGCTGGAGAAGATGGAATAACAGTCGAATTAATCAAGGATGGAGGAGATATCATACTTGAAAAGCTTGCGGCCCTAATACGCAATGCCTCATGACTTCAAGTGTACCAGAGAACTGGAAGAATGCCAACATTATTCCAATCCATAAGAAGGGAGACGTTAAAGAATTGAAGAATTATAGACCTATTAGCTTGCTTTCAGTACTGTATAAAATATTCATCAAGATAATTTCCAGTAGAGTGAGGGCAACACAACTTCAGCCGACCAAGAGAACAGGCTGGCTTCAGGAAGGGATATTCTACGATGGATGACATCCATGTCATCAATCAGGTAATCAAAAATCTGCGCAGCACAATCAACCTCTCTATATGGCTTTCATAGATTATGAAAAGGCATTTGATTCAGTAGATATACCAGCAGTCATAGAGGCATTGCGTAATCAATGAGTACAGGAGGCATACGCGAATATCTTAGCAAACATCTACAAAGATTCCACAGATACCTTGGTTCTCCACAAGAAAAGTAGAAAATTACCTATAAAAAAGGGGTCAGGCAAGGAGACACAATCCCTCCAATGCTATTCACTGCATGCTTAGAAGAAGTACTCAAGCTCTTAGACTGCGAAGGCTTAGGAGTGAGTATCAACGGCGAATATTTCAGCAACCTTCGGTTTGCAGCTGACAGTGTCCTATTCTGCAACAAAGGGGTCGAATTGCCACAAATGATTTAAGAGCTTAACCGAGAAAGTGCAAGAGTGCGATTGAAGATTAATATGCAGAAAACAAAGGTAATGTTCAATAGCCTCGCAAGGAAACAAGAATTCAGGATCGCCAGTCAGTCTCTAGAATCTGTCAAGGAATATGTTTATCTACGTCAATTACTCACAGGGGGCCCTGATCATGAGAAAGAAATTCACAGAGGAATTAAATTAGACTGGAGTGCATAAGGCAGGCATTACCAAATTCTGACTGGGAGATTACCACTGTCGTTCAATAGAAAAGTGTACAATCATTGCATTCTACCGGTGCTAACATATGGGGCAGAAACTTGGAGGTTAACAAAGAAGCTCGAGAGCAAGTTAAGGACCGCACAAAGAGCGATGGAACGAAAAATGTTAGGCCTAACGTTAAGAGACAGGAAGAGAGTGGTGTGGATCAGAGAACAAACGGGGATAGCCGATATTCTAGTTGACATTAAGCGGAAACAGTGTAGCTGGGCAGGCCATGTAACACGTAAGATGGATAACCGGTGGACCATTAGGGTTACTGAATGGATACCAGGAGAAGGGAAGTGCAGTCGAAGACGGCAGAAAACTAGGTGGTGTGATGAAGTTAGGAAATTCGCAGGCGCAAGTTGGAATCAGCTAGCGCAAGACAGGGGTAATTGGAAATCGCAGGGAGTGGCCCTTGTCCTGCAGTGAACTTAAATATAGACTGCTGCTGCTGCTGATGATGATGAAAAAACAAATAACGGCACGTATCTTTGCACGTGTTTTTGGGTCAGATTTGTGGGCTGGAATGACACGGGAAATTTTCTATGTAATAGGAAATATTTGTTTTTGTGGAAGGTGTTATATTTATAAGTTAGTACTGATTAGCACGTACATCACTAAATGATTTAACGAAAGCCACAGAAATGCTATCAGAATCACATTACAGCGTCGCTTTCACGTTGCGAATTCTTTTGACGATTAGTTCTTCGCTAATAGACGCAGTGCTTGGCGGGTCACCACTGGGTAGCGGAAGGTCTGACGACTTGGGATCACCATCCCCGAAGAAAACTGATTGAAAGTGTTCTGCAAACGCATCGGAGACGTCCCCGATAGTTTCTTGATTTCCTGTTAACAGGGAGATAGTTGGTGTTTTACTTATTTTCGACCTCAATTGCACAGTTTTTTTTGAAAGTTCTTGATTTATTAGAAAGGCCGTTTTCGAGGGAATAATGTAGGTAATGTGATTACGGTTATACAGTTTTTTTCCATTCCTACGGTCCGTTCTTAATAAAATAACAATAATATTGTTACTGGTAGGAAGAAGAGACATTGCACCCCACTGTTTTAAAGAAGTATCACTGTGCTATAATGGAATACAATTAGCAACTAATCTGAACCATACAAAAAAAGAGATAGTTTCGACTGCTTGCAGGGCCGTATTTTTCGCAAGACATTTTTTGTCGAGTGGTGTAAATATTGTGCTTACATTCTTAGTCAAGTCCCGTATAACGTCCGGCACATATGCGGTATATTTTCGTTCGCGCGCAAAGTGCTGCATACAAACGAACTTTCAAGCGACATTGTGCGTGACAATAGCGGGGGCGGCAGGTTAGGCCCGCTATATGCGGCCCCGAGTGGACGCAACATTTATATGCAGCCTGTCGCTATTTTTTGGCGTGAAAAACGGAAGGGCGCCGTGAAGGCTCTCGAAGCGGAGGAGGACGCTTTCAGCATTAAACGCATTCTCTCCGTGTTCGGGAGAGAGCTTTCTAGGCCTAGCCTCCTGGTATTTGGTGACCGTGGTTCTTTACCCCCATTTGACCCACACACAGGACACCGCTCACATAACGAATCGGCTAATATATAGGCTCGTCTGCACTACCCCTATTATTTGCCGGTTGCAGGCTTCGTTCTCTACGGTATTACGTAGTGAAACGACAAAAGACTCCTAAATTTCCTCAGCGCAACAATTCTACGCAATCAAGCGTGCAATTCCGTTAATAAATCGAATCTTTGTAAGCCTCTTTTCCCGAGATTTGGCGTGCCTCCTCTGCCGGCTTCTTGCCGAATAAACTATACCTGTCCATTAGCTAGTGCAATAGCGAACTGGGCCGATCTCGGAGATGATTTCCTGGAAACGGGGCTGATATCTGAGGCACTGTAATGAGTGATCTCGTGGCTGTTCCTACGTATTGCTTGATTGCCGGGCAGGCAAGTAATCGCTACTCTTGACAACGTGTAGCAGAAGATGAAAAAATGTATAGAGCTTAATCATCTGCTTCATGAAGGCTTCGCTTAATTTCGATTCCAAAATGTGTGTTACATCTGCCGAATTTTTGTAAGATGTTTTTCTGCTGCCCGAGGCTTATCTCTGCGCGCTTCCTGCTTTTTGGGAAAACTAAGCCCACCAGATTGTGAACGCCTTCTTACATGTCTCTTTACCGTTCCGTATTTGTCTTGGTAGAACTTGCAGCACACACTTCGCAATCCCAACTAATCCCAAGAATCCCTTTTGAACACTTGCAGCTCCCGCACACTCACCTTGCTTTTTCTTTCGTACCCACTTCTGCGTATCGAACTTAGGCTATGTATATAGAAACGCCACGAAGGAAAGCTCCGATGAAAACGAGTGCCTATGTGTACACGTTGGCTGCAGTGTAAGGATTTCCTTGTTAATCGAATGTGCGGAGTGTGTTGGACCCAGAGAAAACTATTGCACTGCTGTACGCACTGATATTGTACATTTTGTTTCGTGTAAACACTAAATTACAAATATGCATAGGCGCCGACTACGAGGGGGGGGGGTGGGGGGCTCCAGGGCCCAAGCCCCCTCTGGAGTTTTCCACGGGGGCCCAGTCCCCCCCCCCCCCCCCCGCTTCTAAAATGTCATTACCAGAGTCTGGTTACCCAATTCATTTATGGTTTCTATTGAGTTGCCTCTATCTTTTCTCTTAAAATGTTAATGTGGCTAAATGCTCATTGCATCATTGTTCATTCGGGCGCGCACGGCTTTTACTGAAACTTTCGCTTCATTTCTGAAAATCCTGACAATAGGAAAACACGCGCATTAGAAGCACTAACGGTGGCTACCTCATCCGTATTTTTTCACTTCAACATGTTGTTTTAACTTCCAGTGTGAGCACCATGCACAGACACATTACATTTCAACGTGTACACAGGACAAAGTTTATAATATTTTTAAAGAGAAAGAGGTAGCCAACTAACAATTATTTCTAATGATATGGATAGCCTATGTCAAGAGGATGAACATGTTGCTGTATGTTAAACTCGCTACAAATTGCTTTGCGCGCTTTTTTGACACTGAAAAAGGCCTGCATACTTCAGGACCCCTTCGGTAGAGTCTTTTATCAACGGTGTGTGAAATGCACGTGAATCATATGCGTCTCAGCATTGGTTCTTTTTCCAGTAGGTAATACTAGCGACTCATGAAAAAAAACTTATAATAATTTACAACATTTATTGGGGATGGGAACATCACAACGTGCATGCAGAGGTGATAAATGTAGATAATTAACTTAGTAACCGAAGTGATGCCAAGCCGAATTCACTTGAAATCAGAATCAATAGGAGTCAGGCGCAGCAGAGCTTTTACTAGGACTCACAATATTAAAAAAAGAGGCTGCAGTTTTGCCTCAAAGGCGAAGCAGTATTAGTGATAGCGAAGCATAAGACAATTACACAAAGGAATATTCTGCCCAAATAAATTCGTGTAAGAGCCGCACCCCCAACTTGAAAGCAAATATTTTTTTTAAAATCCAACCGAGAAGCAATCACGTTCACCGCTGATTCCGATCACGCTCCACTGCGAATTTTCCCGCGCAGCGTACCTTTCGCACGTCGCAACTACAAAAAAAAAAGTGGCTGTGGCTTAACTCAGTTATGCCTGGGTGTGCGTAGCGAGAGGTACGGTTACTCTTATTGTTTAGCTTGGTTCTCTCTACTGTTATATCTTTATCGTTTAGCTTCGTACGTCTGCGTGTCTAGGTTTGGTTGTCACCTCTCGTTAAGTTATGGTTACATTAAACACTAGTAATTTTTAAAGTGTAACGCATTTATTTTGAAAGTCATCTTGTTGTTTCTCAATTTCCACAAAGACGGCCCGATGGTCGGTGAGGGGGGAGGAAAAGGGGTTGTCGTCCAGTGACTTGAACACGTTCCGCGTGCTATCCTCGTCTGAATCCACTCGCCTGGCCGCTTCGTACTTACGACGGTTCCGGAGGCATGCGGGTCGTCCTTCCTCCGTCTCCTCGGCTCGCTGCCTCCTCTTGGTTTCGTTCTGACGATGAAGCCTGGCTTCTTTCTGTCTCTCCGACTCACTTTCCATATCTGCCGACGAATCCCACCGAGCCACCCCTTCTTATATACGATGCAACGCCGGCTCCTCCTCTGTTGCAATGCGGTTTCACCGGCTCCTCCTCTGACGTCAAGCCAGATGGAGCGGCGAGCGGCGCTGCCAGCTGCGGTGGCTGCTAGGCAACGGCTCAGCTCACGGTGCGGCCACCAGCCACAGCGAAACGGCGAGAATACGGCCAATGTAGCTCTCGCTACAAAAACGTCGGTTACAACTTAAGTAGACAGGAGAGGCGCCCCGCCCTGATCACTCAAGCGCAGCAGCCGATTGCCACCGCGGCTAAAGAAATAGTCCCGCCGACGAGATTCGGCCCAGCTCGAAGCGCGCGTTGCCATCTCCTCTGTCGGCACGGTCACTGGCGGTCCGGCTCATGACGTCAGTCTGGTGGATGCTCGTGTGCATCCATCTGCTTTTAGGGGCAAATGTCGCTGCCTTCTAAAGTTGTACACGACTATAGATGGTGAGAGGAGGCGATCGCGGAGGTTTACGGCGGATTTCATATTCCTAGTTGGAAAAATTAGATAAAATGGCCCGGTCCTATGTAAGGCTCGTCGAAATTGCGGGGAAAGAAGTGCGGCCCTCACACGAGTCTGTACGTTGGTTATATCACCAATATGAATTGTAGTAACATTTACTTACGAATGAAAATAACAAACATCGTGCAATGCACCGACGGTGTAAGCCTGTAAATATCTCGCTGGATGACCACGAGCAGTCGTTATCACAACGCTTGCGTTATCAAGAACGGTGGCTGCGGGGAAGTACGGTTCGTACAGCCGTGCGATCCAGCGCGACTCCGAGAATTTGATTCATCATCATCTGCATATTTTTATGTTCACTACAGGACGGCCTCTCTCAACGATCTCCAATTAGCCCTGTCTCTTAACTTAGGCTATGCGATCTGCAACACGCGGGGCGCGGAAAGGACAGCCAAAGGAGGAAGACAGTGCGCTTGAAGTTGACAGCCATACCTGCTCGCCCTTGATCATTGCACCCCCCAATGATTACCAACAATTGAATACGGCACGGGGGCCGCGTAAGCGTCAACCGTGCACAGTCATTCGCAGCGGCAGCAGGGCTAGATGAGAAGACCCGTGCTCTCCTCCCCGTGCGCACATTAGATCACGTGACCTCCAACTAACCCGAATATTGACCGCGTAGGAAGAGAATGTCGATCAAGCGACATCTTCTCTTTTTCGGCTCAGTGTTACGCGCTTTTTCTCGCACCCACAGTGCATGGGTCGATCACTCATATGACGTTCGGACTTTATACGGAATATCACGGCGACGACGACAGCGAAAATTTGCCTGGAGTGTTGACATAATTACTGTCGCAACAAAAGGAGAATTAGAAAACAGGCGTCGAGTTCGCTTTTACCGCGGCTGCGCACGTTGCAATGTGCACCGGCTGCAAACACAGCATGAGCACCAACGATAAAACCAACAGTGGGCACCTCTGTTGCACAAAACCAACAGAGGTGCCCACTTTTGCTTTTGTCATAACTTTGGTCACGAAAATGGGGTACATAACAGCGCAAGCGAGTGAGGCCATTTGGGTAAGAAAAGACGCGTGGTTGCGCTTTTTGTAAAACTCCCCCAGTGCATTCTCTGCATTTCCCGTAATAATTTTTATTCGTCATATGCTGCATTTGCCACTCAATAGAACAATCCACGCTCTTCCTATATTTGCTATCGAGTCCTTTCGCGCTTTTGAGGTATCGCTGTCTTATTTATTTATTTGTTAATATGTTTATTTATTTGGGCACCTGATGATTTTTACGCTACAATCCTTCATTCTGCCCCCGGAAAATAAACGAAACCAGTGGCATAAGACATGCTTTGACAAGTAATGAAACTATTGCGTTATGAAATCACATTATAGTTATGCTAATAATTTGTCATAAGTTGTGTTCAGAAATCGTTATATATCGTTTAATTTTTACATATGTTATGTATTTTCTTCTCAATAACTGACCTTTCGTCAGGAAAAGATTTTTTGATTGTATCTTTTGCATTATACATTTACAAGGCGTTACATGGCTTTTTTATTAATGTGTACTATTGCGACGTAATGCGCACTAAACAAATATAACTTCATAACGTGTCTAACTGAATCGGCTTGTCGTATGGCTCATCCAAGAGATGTCAGGAAAAATTTCTTGATTGTATCTGTTGTAATAAAACATTTACAAGTTGATACACGGCTTTTTTCATTAATGTGTATTTGTACGACGTAATGCGCACAAAACAAATATAACTCCATAACGTGTTTAACTGAATCCGCTTGTCGCATGGCTCATCCGAGAGATGTCACTCTCTTGGTGGTACGAGGGGACTTAGGCTGTAAAACTGAACTGTCTCTTATTCTGAGGTCTTGCAAATACTCGTATAAGCGCGTCACTTGAGTGAACAATATTTCGAGGTCACACGAAGTTCCAGTGTAATTTTTATTAAAAGTAATATATACACAAGGTGTCCCAGCTATCACGCAGCACAATTTAAAAAAAGACGAATGGCGTTACGCGAAGCAAACCTAGTATGTATTGTTTCCAGTACAGTGGACTTGCCGCCAGTAATTTTTTCGTTACTGAGATTTATTTAGCTAATTGTAATTAATTGTCTTACTCGAGAAGTACTGTCCTAATTATCAAAGTGTGAATGAGAAGATTGTAGAGCAACATGAAAAACTCCTGATACAGCTTTCTGATGCTCAATACCTGCTACATAAATGTGTTTTTCTGAGCGCGAAAGAAGCCCGCGAATACACCCAGAATTGCCAGGCGAAGGGCCGCTCGAGGCACTTTGCGTGTATTCGCGGGCTTCTTTCACGCTCGGAAGAACACACTTATGTAGCACGTACTGAGCAACAGAAATCTGTATCGGTAGTCTTTCATGTTGCTCTACAATTTTCTGATTGACACTTTGATAATTAGGACAGTACTTTTCGAGTAAGACAATTAATTACAATTAGCTAATTAAATCTCAGTAACGAAAAAAATACTGGCGGATTCTCCACTGTATACTGGAAACAATACGCACTAGGTTTGCTTCGCGTAACGCCGTTCCTCTTTTTTTAAACCGTGCTGCGTGATAGCTGGAACAGCCTGTATATATGCATATATGGGTAGGGTTCGGAAAGCTGGTCAGGCCCCAGCCCCCCCCCCCCCCCCCCAGAAAAGTTTGAACTTTCCGCCTATGCCATTATGTATGCTATGTTTACTTGGCACCCCATCAACATTATCATTCTCAAAACAACTACAATCGTCCTTTCCAGTGGTTTTCAGTTGTCGCGTTGATGTCGTAAAATCTGTCTGTATCCGTCTAAGCCGCCCTTTTACGACCACGGTATGCAATAATCTGGCTACCACCGCATACCACCAAGCGCAGGTGAGCAGAGGGCCAGATAGAAGGCACAGGACGAATAGCTTGTGTTCTTTTACTGGAAAATACGGCTTTAGTACTTTTATTCAAAAATAATCAAAATGCCTGATCGCCCGGTTTCGCTATAGCTCAGTGCATTATACCTGACCACGTTGCTAACACATTTCGTTGGGCTACTTGCTGCGACATTCGAGATACGTGAAGCACGATCACACGAAGACACGGTAAAGAACGAGACAGTACTGAGTGCTGTCTCCTTGCAGTGCTCCACCCTGACTCGTTCTTGATACTGCGTCTTCGTCTGCTCGCACTGCACGTATTTGGCATGACCACGATGAAGGCGACATCGTTCCGCTCATTACATTGCCTATACCATGCCAGAGGCAAGGTGGCGTCTAGTCGGCAAAGTGGGAGAATTAGCCAGAACTGCTTGTTCACGATGCCAGAAGGACACTCGGAGCTGTGACAAGTGTACCTTCTTCTAATGTCCGAAGGCAACGCTTCGAAAATCAAATACCACAGGTAGAACTACGTCGTCACTGCGCTGCTACCAAGCTATCAAGTCGTCTGAAATACGACGCATACTGCTTCGGATCCTCTACACATATTAACAAATACTGTTGAAATAGCCTTTGGCAACGTGAAGCAATAGATTGCACGTGTTCAAAGACACGTCCGTGACATTGTAGGTAATTATAGGACGCGACCTCAGCGATGCCGAGATATCATGTCCAAAGGAGTCACACAAGCGGACAAAGGCGCCTGAAAAACAGTGCCATAGATATAATAACGACAGCAAGAATCAAGTGGAGAATAGCATTTCTCCCGTGATTGACAGCCGCAGCAGAAAGTTCGGAGCGGAAACAGCTTTGCCAGATGTATATGTTCACTTGGCGAGGTAGTGCGTGTGCTTGGGGGTTTGTGTACAAAGCCACGGGGGAGCACTCAGAATATGTTGGGCGCGGTGCCTACCTTTTCTTCCGGTCACAATAGCCCATTGTTCTCGTCAGCAAAGTAAAGTTTCATTATGCGCTTTCACAGTGTCTGTTCTGCCTTCACAGTGAGTTTGTCAGATTGTCAAGAGGGATCGTCGACAACAGCAGACGCCTGGTGTCTAAACCGGGGGCTGGGCATTTTCCTGGGTGCGGAGTTGTAAACACCAAAAGGCACATAGCGGTGCTATTAACGTGCGGCACATTGAAGCCTTCAGGGCCAAGACAACCTGCTGCCTGCGTTATTCTGTCCGTTCGTCTGACCAAAGGGACGCGCTGTTCGGTTGCAGGTTCCCAAGTTATTGTCACATCAACGGCGACAAATGCGTAGACGACCTCGATGCTCCAGCTCAGAGCATCGCACCCAGTGGAGGTGACCAGGCCAGCGAGAAATGCTGCTCATTAGCAGGCGACACATCCAACAAGGAAATCCCGACCCCAGCATGGCAGGTGGCGACCGTGAGCCGCCACTCGGAGTGCGGAATCTGTCGGGGTGGCAGCGTGCGCATGGCAACGGGTTCGAGTCGTACGCGTGTTCTCGCAAGCACGCAAAACTCACCTTCACCTCGCGACCACTGACGGGCGCCGTTACTGTAGTAAAGAACGCTTGACAATGCAACAGCTCTTCGTCAGGCTTGCAAGTAAAATCAATACTTTGCTCTAACGACCGGAATCTATTATCTTTTCTGTGTGGCTATATAACCACTGCTTCATTATCTATTGCCAGCGTAGGGTTATGCATAGTACTTTATTGTTCAGGGGCAGGCGCGGATCCAGGGGGGATGTCCGGATGTCGTGACCCCCCCCCCACCTCACATTTATGCATCGCCCCTCGCTGACAGGGTGATGGCCCTGTGGCCCTGTTGCAAGAATATGGCGACCAGCATTCTTCAAAAGTATTTCAAAAGCTGCCATTTAGCAGTAAAGCTAGCTCGCTCACAAGCTAAGATATTTTCCGTAGGGGTGTGGTGTCGGGAAATTGTGGTAGTTATTTTTTCTCGTGAACACTTGGACCTCCTGCCGCCGGCCGTGCCTTACTCGTTCGTCGGCGGCATCTTGCGAACGAGGAGACGTCCCTTTTGTCAAGCACGCCGATGTCCGCGCGAGCGCCTTGGCGCCTGGTTACCTGAGTTCCCCCTCGGGCTGCCATCAGTTGCCTAGCTCTTACCGTTACCTGGAAAAGCCAGGGGTGCGGCGTAGCATATTCACACCGGAGAAAAAAAAAAGCTAACAAAGAGGAGAGGCGTCGACAGCAGCAACGTGAATACAGACAACGCGAACAGACAGCGAAAGCTGTACCGTGCAAAAGCAGAGAACCCTTACGGAAATGTCAGATATGGACTGATATGAAAAAGGCCATATATGGGCATATTAAAAATTGGGCAGATATGGCCATATATGGCATATAAGGGCCATATATGGCCATATCTGCCCAATTTTGAATATCCCCATATATGGCCCCCTTATATGCTATATATGGCCATATCTGCCCAATTTTTAATATGTCCATATATGGGACCCTTATATGCTATATATGGCCATATCTGCCAAATCTTTAATATGCCCATATATGGGACATTTATATATAAGGCCACTTCTAAAGTTTTAGTATGTCCATATATGGCGCTCTTATATACAGGGTGTTTCAGCGAACACTTTCAAAATTTATTTAAGGTGGCCTGTGGCAGATAAACCAATTCTAGTTAATGAGCTGGCCTACTCGAAGAGGCGGACATTACTTGCACAAAAAATTGAAATGCATAATCGACTATAATCAACAAAAATTCACTAATTGAGTTTTTAACTAATTACCTGATGGCCCATATTGCAATTTACAAATTGAAGCCGGGGAGTTCGCAAGGCGATCCACTTGGAACGAATTCTCGGGATGACACCAGTTTCAGGATATTAATTCGCGAACTTTGCGGAGAAATGCATTGGCGTTCCAGTTATTTGGTGCTTCAATGCATAAAGCAACGATTTGTTAAGAAACTAATTGGAACGCCAATGCGTTTCTCCGCAAAGTTCGGGAATTTATATCTCGAAACTGATGTCATCCCAAGAATTTTTTCCAAGTGGATCCGCCTTGCGAACTCCAAGGCTACAATTTGTAAATTGCAATATGAGCCATCAGGTAATTAGTTAAAAACTTAATTAGTAAATTTCTGTTAAATATTCGATTATGCATTTCAATTTCTTGTGGAAGTAACGTCCGCCTCTTCGAGTAGACCAGCTCATGAACTAGAATTGTGCTACCTGCCACAAGCAACCTTTAAGAATTTTTGAAAGAGTTCGCTGAAACATCCTGTATATGGTCATATTTGGAAATTCAAAAAATAAAATCTGGGTTTTTACATGCCAAAACCACAATTTTATGATGAGGCACACGCTGGTGATCGAGGCATTCCGAATTAATTTAACTCCCTGTGTGGCATATGGCACACAGGCATCATGTGCATTTCACTTCCATCGAAATGCCACCGCGCCTGGGATTCAATCGTGAGCTTTCAGTTCAGTAGAGCAACGTACGTACGCCTTAGCCACTACGGCGGGTCTGGAATTTTATATGAATATCCAGTAAAAAATTCCAACCAGCTATCAGCTTACATGTCTGTTGGCTAACCCTAATTTCAGACCTTGATGGTCTACTAGCCAATCGGCATACAAGTTTACAGGTCTACAAGCCTACAAGTCTACTACCTGTCTACTACCTATTCTACTGTGTTTCGGTATGCCATTGTACCGGAGACCACTGTTCAAATGTGTATTGTTTATTGAATTGATGAATTCTGACTGTGATTGTATTACAGTCTTGCAGTCTTAATTAGAATATATTCAGTGCCTTTGAACACTAGAGTATGCCAGTCGGCACTTAAGATGGCTCACTGCATAAATATGCTCACCATTCCATCCAAAACTTCAGGTCATGGTATGTGTGTGATGTGGAAATCACATTTATAACATCTGAAAGCAATATGAACAGAGATAAAACTTTATTGCAAAGTTCACTACTACAGCACATTACCCAATTGCTGCAAGGGGTGCCAGTGCACTGCTTTCAGTCTCTTTTCCATAACTTCCTTTGACACGGTGTCGCCCGCGTTGTGAAAACAGCTGCACAAACAAATGAACCATTATTGCCATACGACAGAAGACTAAGTACAATACTTGTTGTGTTGATTAATACACTGAGAAATGAGGAATTGAGCATAAACATTAAAAGACTAACAAGTGGTGAAAGCAGCACAAGTAATATTTATGACTGTTTTGAAGCCAGCTTTGTGGCTGGTGAAGGGCCAATTGGAAGCAAATGCATATTTTCAAGTAATTGTAGGCCAGGCACACCAAGCTGTTTTCATTACACAGATTCCTATTGAATAGCAGCAATAATCCCAACATAGGCCTTACTGCATACCTGCTTGGTTAATTAATAATAGTACACACCGTAAGTTTGCACATTATGAAAATTCACATATTTTTCCCCCTCCCACACAATGACCACACTTACAACTCAACACTGCAACCGGTGGCCTGGTTTTGACTTCGACTGATGATAATGGCCAGCTGCGGATGCCAGTGGCAGTACCAGCACTGGAGCTATCTAGTGCTATATGCACAAAGCTAGTATTTTTCCCTTTTTTTGTCAGTCTAGACAGGTCATGCCGCGCATGCATGGAGTGATCAGACTGCTAGCGTGCCACATAAGGTCGCAAGCTAGCTACAGCACCCACTTCAAGCTCAAAGCATTTCAACATGCTTTGTAGAATGGCAGTCGTTAATTCAGAAGGTACTTCGGCGTCAGCAAAGTACACATCTGCCGTTAGAGATGGCCGCATGAAAAGCTGAATGCTACCAGCAAGGCAAGCAGGAATTTCCGCTGACCCAAGACTGATTTTTACTCGCAAGTTGAAGTAGCAGTGCTTTATAGCTCAGAAGCCTCTGGACAGCTGTTCTGTGTAAATTTAAATGATACAGAAGGAGGCTCGCCGACTTACAAGGAAGCAGGGCATTCCAACTACAAACTTCAATGCAAGCAGTGACTGGATGATGTGCTTCATGTGGCGGCATGGGCTTCATGAGTGTGCTGTGTAAATTTAAATGATACAGAAGGACGCTCGCCGACTTACAAGGAAGCAGGGCATTCCAACTACAAACTTCAACGCAAGCAGCAACTGGATGATGTGCTTCATGTGGCGGCATGGGCTTCATGAGAATATGTCAGCAGCTGCCTTCTACATACAATGAATCACAGACTTTCAGTATTTGTGATCATTCCCTGGCACCGGGAGGCAAGTTTAGAAGGATGACAGTGGAACTGTTGTGTCCATTGGTCCTAGAGGCACAGAACATGATTTCTGATGACACTGTCATCAAAAGCTTCAAGAGAACTGGCATCTGAAGCTCAACTGACACCACTGAGGACCACCTACTATGGGACGACACTACTGAAGTTTAAGAAACTGGAGGGCCAGCCAGAAGTGCAGATTTCTTAAGCTTAAATTCTTATTTGAAATGTATGATTTCAAGGTTCGAAAATAAGACTTGTCCATTCTTGTAAGTTACACCTTTGTTTGATTCTTTGGTAGCTGGCTTTTCGACACAATCTTAGTGTGCCGTAGATTAGGCTGAACTAGGTGGCTGTGGAAATTAACTTAAGATTTTACCCTGCATATAACATAGCCTTCCACTTTGTGTCATTTTCTTAAGTGTTTAAAATAGGAATAAACAAATGCATAAAAAATACCTAGTGCATATGCTCGCTCCACAAGAAGTATGCTGCAAAGTATCAGCAGGACTGGTATACTGTATTGATTCCTTTCCCTTCATTTCTATATTGAAATTTTCATCCACTGCACATAGCCAGCCAATCATGATCATGTAGGCAGAATGCTACCCTTACAACGCACAAGACAATTCCAATAGAATAATTACACTATCCCAGCCCTAGATGCTTTCATAAAGTGTTTATGTAGCACATGGGCATCATACATGAGCTAAATATTCATGTACCTGTCCACAATATTTTATAAATGCTGTAACCACAAGGAAGTTTTCACATATACTGAAAAGTTTTCACATATACTGAAAAGTTTTCACAGCTGAAGTCATGATAATGTTAAATTTGTTTAAATACATTGGTACCTATGACCAAATATTAATGGCAAATCGACAATAGAATGGATTTCAATAATACTTTAGAGGGAATGTGGGTGGCCAGCTTCAAACTTGAGCGCCATGTGACATTAGCATAACTACAGCTTGAATGCATCCTGTGATGTATCCAAGTTTTTGTGATTGAGCCTACTTCAGCAAGTTGTCTGGGGGGATGTATGAGCTGAAGCAAGAGGCCAGAACAGGGACTGCTTGCACGAAGCCATTTACTGATGGGCAAACTTACCAAGCAGTAGAAAGGTACTTCAGGCTTCTAATTTCGTTGCGCTGTGTCCGGCAGCGCCTGAGGCAAACATATAGCCGAGCTTTCAAGCGACCTTTTACTATTGGCCTACTCATTCACATAGGGTCACAACACAATTACCTGCCTGTCTCCAGTGGGTGAAACTTTCCCAAGAGAATTTTTTGCCCTGCTACTTTGGTGAGTGCATCAGCTCAGTTTGTCTTGTCAAAATGGCTCCCGCTACTTCACATGTAGAGTGCATTTGTTTGATTGCCCTTGTTGTAGATTGCCCTCCTCGGCCGCAGGAAGTCGTAGGTTCAATTTCTACCACCGCACGGCGCCCACTGATTCAAATGGACACAAGTGTACCCCAGCATGGCGTTCGGCTTTCTTCAGGGAGAGGAGCCTGTGCTCTAAATACCAGTCAAAACCCTCATGAGCACAAAAAGAAGTAGGTCTGGGCCATTCCCAATAGTGGCAATTTCCCATGTGGTGCCCCAAATTCCCTTTCGAAGCGCTGAGGTCCCATAATGGCCAAGCACCAGGTGCAGTGCAAGGACCTTATGAGCGTTGTTTATATGTGTGGACTGCTTGAAAACTCTTGAGGACTGTGAATGAAGGAAGAAGAAACAGAAGGCGAGCCAGGCGCAGATTGCGTGCTTGGCAGTGTTCAGAAAAGAAACAATAGAGAAGGAAGAAGAGAGGTGGGTGCCAAATGGGCAGAGGGGGCTAGCAACTTAGAAGACGCAGGACTAGTGCGCTGTTTCGGGAGCTCCTGCCGTGGTACCTGAGGCAGCCCTGAGGACAACGCGCCTGCCTGTCGGTGCAGACGCAGAGTGGCGCCTGGCGTGACGCCATTTGGAGCAGGCCTGGCTGTAGCCTGCTCGTAGCCGCCTGTTGGAGCATCTTTAGGCTGTGTCCGGGGTGAGACCTAACCGAGGCCTTTGCTTTGAAGCCGCCTCTTGCTCGAGGTGGCATGTGAGGTTGTGGCGGTGGAAGCAACCCGCCCAACAGCCGTTCGAGTCCTCGGGCCATGGTAATGCAGCCGTCGCCTGCCTCATCTGATGACCATTGCCGTCACCCTGCCTTGGCTGGCCTTCCACGAGGGTCATCATGCCTTGGGTCGCCTCCAACGGAAATCGTCGCGACAGCTAGACGATCTACCACTGATCGACGACACCATCAGGAATGTAGCCATGAGACGTACTTGCTCTTTTCTTGAACGCTGCGCGTAGGACTTAGTGTAGACGTGTTTGTTTTAGGGACCTTTGATATGTATTCTGTGTTTAGTGCTTGTCTTGTTACAGTCTTATCATCTTAAATTTTGGTTCACATCGGTTCGCGCGTCACTGACGTTCATTACTGCTTGACTGCACACAGACATACGTGCCAAACAACTATCCATCACACCAGACCGGGAGCATGCTTGTACCTATTTCACCGGTAGGTACCTAGCGGCTGCACTTGCCTCAAGGCAGCCGAGGCTGATGCTCTTCAACAAGGCCATCTGTCGTTGGACAATAAGTGCCCAGAGAGCACGCATGAAATCTCTTTCAAGATGTGAACCCTCACAAGAAGCCGAGCACCAGGCCAAGGGACATCTCTACCCATCAGAAAGAAACGGAGGTTTTCTGGCGGCACGGGGATTTGAACTCAGTACCTCCCACATACGAGGCGGATGCTCTACTGCTATACCACTACTGCGGTAGATTCATCCAGTTGAAATGGTTAGTCATGAGGATCTGAGACCGCTTTAGCATCCAAGAGAACCAAAAATGGGGCAAGCTGTTATGTATTCATGGTTGAAATGTTGAAAGCGGCATGGGCAAACGCAGACAAAGGAGTGCTTGCATTCTCTTCATTTCTCTGCCCCTCAGTCTGCATTTGATTTTTAACTGCTTTAAACATTCTAATCGCTTTAGCTGTACCCATGACTGTTATTTTCATTGTCGACCTATTACAGCACCTGGCATTGTGTATATAGCACAGAATGACTAACATGGGAGTGCCAATGTTGCTGTAAGTGACTGCCATGTACTTAACAGAAAAATTTATGGAGGCGTAATGGAATAAGATGAGCGTCTACAGCTCCAACAGTATCCCATATTATTATTATTAAGCCCTTGTCTTCAAGGAGCCTACTGGATAATTATTAGGATAGGAACTTTTCCTTGTGTGTGTTGAGGGCTTAACTAAATGCATTAGGAGCAAGTTTGAATTTTTTTGAGGCTACAGCACCAAGTAGTTCAAAAGAAAGTTTCTCACTATTAAGCAACAATGGGAAAGAAGCATTGTTGCTAATAATCAGTAACAGTGACGCACGCTGTTTGCGGCGGTATGCATGAGGAAGCAGTTCCCTTTCTTTTTGCTTTTTAGTTTCGCAAGTGAATTTGACTGTAGCACGCTGATGCCTACAAGATGAAGAGAAGATATACAATAAAGCTTGCTCAGAGTCGGTTATTTTAGCGAGCCCTGCTCAGATTCTGATCGAGAGGTATGAAGCTATGCATGGACAAAAATGTACTATCACATATTTCTACTACTAGCACTAAACTTAGTACTAAGTTAAACAGAAAGATACTAAAGAACTCTTCCCTGATACCCAACAACAAACAGCATGCTTGTGTGTGCGTCACTGATGCAGAATGTAACTAACACTTTAATTGTGTTGCCTCAAAAATGAACTTTTTTGAGAACTACCGAATGCTCCGTCCCCAAATAAGGTACGAAAAAAGCAACCTCCTCCCACAGTGGCTAGTAAGGCTGCAGCTAAGCCCCTAACGATTACAATGAAAAGCATGCAAGTTATCAATTTGGCTAGATTGTCATGCAGCGTATAATACAGGATGCCATTGACCCATGGGCGAAAGCCGTATACCCTGCCGTGATGAGTGCTACAGGTGCTGCAAATGTTATCGCAAGCAATTATAATGCTGACACTGCCATCCTAGACACGCTGTTCTGCGTAAGTAGCTGAAGGGCCTCCTGCAACAACTTGGCATTCAAGACAATGCCATCACTGTGGAAGACAAATTGGAGTCAGATCCATCACCAAACTTGTCAAACGGGTGAATATGGTCTCAAAACAAGCACTGGTGTTGCAGTTTTGAGGCAAACCAATGAATGCATACAGGTTGAGAAGCAGCAGAAAGTTCAAAAAACTGAATTGGTAAACTTGATTCAGGGTATCAAGGTAAGAATATGCCACCGACACTCAAGGCAGGCAGATGGATTTGTTTTGTGCCCATGTGAACGAGCGAACCTGATGCACAAGATCGCAAAAAAAGCTCGACCAATTCTGTTGCCTCAGATGCTGCTGGACGCAGTGCAGTGGCAAATAAAGACCTGAAGTGCCTTCAGAAAACCAACTTACTTGGTTGGTTTTGCTTTCTCGTTTTTTGATCTGCTATGTACTCCTTCCGAGTAATCATTATAGATGCAGCATCTGCTTTTTAAGTCTTGTTTTTTTAGGTTATTATTTGCTGGGCCAGCGCACATGCTTCAACCTACCTTCACATATTTTTAGAGGCAAGCGTCATGCTGTGCGATAATCTGGATTGTCTCTTATCACCTCTGGTATACTAGGCCGTACCAATCTGTCATGGCACATGGCTATGATGTGGTTGTATTAGGGGGTCCTGGTGACTCCAATATTTGGTTGCTTTATCATTAATGTGATGCCCCATGATGGTCTTGTTCAGTACTTATAAATATCACATTTCTTCAGTAAACTGCAGTTGAAAGTAAGCGCTAAACCCGTGTTTATGCAAACCGATCTCTGCTCTACCATTTTCCAGTGAATATGCTCTCAGTAACGTGCTTAAATAGATTCTCATTTTCTACGGCAATTGTTCATGTGTGTCACAATGGCTCATAGAGAGATTCAGCTATACCTTTGCAATCCTCCACCTTGAAATCCCTATTCATCGGCTTACAGTAAGAGTCTTAAAATCGATTTCGCTCCTTTACAGACACTTTCGCCCATATTTTCACTGCACATGCTTTCGCTCTTCCCTTATATCCTCACAATTTTCTAGTGGCCCCATGACCTGTGCAGCACTCTCCAAGTGAAACAACTTATTCCATACATTTGCACTCAGTAATTTCATTTCTGTAAGTTCTGTACTAGACACTAGCTAATTATTTTATTCCTTAAAAATTTCATTTATCTTTCATAGCAATTACTCCGTCTGCTATTAGAAAATAGCAAAACATTATTTTTATAATGCCTTCAATGAATCAACCTTCAATGATTTAGCCTGCATATCATGTACAGCATGCAGCTCTTCTGCAATGTTTCACCTTAATCCAAAATTTAACTATGTCGATCTAGATGCACATGCTTGCTATGCATTGCCCTTTTTGTGATTACATTTATATGTGCACCTATGATTCATCGCAGTGTTCTTAGAGTATCACGGATGAACATCAGTTCTTTCTATTTATGGAGGTGGTGTTATGCAGGCAGTGTCGGACAAATTGAACATCTTTCCTAAAGTTCGGAAAGCAGACACAATTCTATATGAAGGAAGAATAGAACCTGATCACCTTTCTTTCTCATACAATCACCCCCAATGAATATATAAACAAAAGAAAAACTAAATTTTCTTTTAGTTATACATAACCTAAGAGTAACTCATTACTCATTAGTTTGCTGAGCTATCTACAACTGAAACTGTTGCAGCATGTCAGAAATGCTACAGTGCATTGCACATTATGTTTATCATCAGTAAATGAGCATTTTCAGGTATCAAGCTCAGCATATCAAAGATATGATGTTGGCCTTTGGGAGGTTAAAATGTCCACAATTTTGGCCATCAATTCCATCCCGTATGATATAGGCCACATGACAACACAAAAGCATCCAAATAAGCTAACATGTTGACATCTTCAATGCCTATAAAATCATCAGCAACTTTCCATTTGTTGTTGCTTATATGAAGACCAAATTTACATGTCCCTTGCATAAACTTATGGCAAGAATATCATGATCACAAGTATTAATTTCTATAATTATGACTTAAACTCACTCTAAAACATAATCTAATAAACGTAGCACTGACATATATACATACCTGGCCAAAATATACCCAGAGCCTAACTACAGTGTTGGCCAATTAAACGAGGAAATATAACTTATTTCACTTAAAATATAGTCTGTGGTACTTTACCCAAATATGACTCGAAGGAAACTGCACAAATCTGAGTGGCGATGTGGGCTTGTTGGTTGTTTATGTTGAAATGAGCGAGCTGTAGCGCGAACAGGGAACAAAGATATGAGAAGGCACAATGAAGTGCTACGTGTGTGTATTCTTTGTGCCTTCTCGTGTATTTTTCCCTGTGCGTGCTACAATTTGCTCGTTGCACAAATCTGTTACCAAGCTTCTTATCGTCATTTATTTCATCTTTAAGGGCCTCTGTCAGGGCATTACGTTAGGGGTGGCATATTCATGCAGTCGTCTCTAGCATTCACTCAAACCATTACCAAATGTTCACACCCTAAATGTATAATTGCTTTTAATGATGAACAAGTCTGCAATTCTATTGTCTGCGAGCATCGACAATACATATCCTGACCTCTGCAGTGACTGATCCGCTACAAATCATCTTTGAGGTTCTTAAGCTGCGTGATTTTGTACTTTTATGTTTAGTAATGCACTACGTGAGACCATGAGTATACTTTATATGGCTTCGTTTTCAAATTTAAGTAACTTCAGGGTGATGAACACACACACACTTATGGAAACATGAAAATGAGAACCAGAGGGGGTTTGAATTTACCATGTTTTTTCCATTTCCTGTGGATAGCCAGGAGGTGCTCCAGCAATGACAGTCCCCTGTCTGCACCGCCCCATGGAGGCCAGCTGCCACTGAGAAAACACGGATTATTATTATTATCAGATATTAGCTAGCAGCATCACATACGCAAGCCGACTTGTGTAGAACAGTGCAAGACAGTTGAAGTGACATGTACATTAGGTGAATATTCATTTAGGACACATGTAACTGCAGTCATCCGTGTTGCTGACTGCATGTCTCTGCAGAGTAATGCAAATAGGCGTGCAGCTTACATGATATATGAAGCTCAAGTGCACTGTGTAGGTTATCAAGTTAGGTGTTGTTCTCTAGAGGTCTTTGTAATCAGTACACGTGATGTCATATGCACTGAAATGTGATGGTAAAGAACCGAGTGCTCCCAGTCATTCCATGAACTCAATACTATTGCTGCAGCTACGTGATAGCAGAAGGCTGTATGCACTAGTTCAAAGAGCTACCTAAAACAGGGTGCATGCCATAATTGATTACATGAATCAGTGGGAAAATGTCACTTGGTGGCTGCCACTAGACATGGGAATGAATAAGTAGCGCTGCAAAGTGCTACTCAATGCTGGTTCCTAATTCCTTACATAACATTCACTATGTCAAAGAACAATGCCACTAAGTCCTGACCTGTCTGCCATGCAGATAAAGGTTACGCATTGCTGAAGTTGTGCTTGCAGGATGTGAAAAAAAGCTGTCCAAAAGAGAATTTAGCACATGGACAAGAATGTCAAAATGAAATCTAACCTCACTAAAGTTGTGGTATAGTGGCGACATTTCACACAATATTTCAATAGAACCATGAAAATTTCTGTTAAATTGAAAGCTTGCCTATATTGTTGTGTTGTACCCATGTATTAGTGCTATGACAAATGAAGGATCTAAGTTGACAGATGAAGCGACAAACTTAAAATGTCCACGTGCATACATGCTAAAAGGCAGTTTCCCTGTTTCATTACATTTTCCAAACTCTTGCAGAGCTGTTGTATACTCTACGAGTACAAAGCATGGCTCGATAATAGAATAAACCGCACAGTATGTGCTGCCACGCTAACAAATTGGTAAAAGAAAAACAAGGAAAGCTTCTGCTGTCATGATTTTACCATTAAGTGGGCTCAAATACTACACGAACACATATATCGAGAAAAAAAATTGGTTTCAACAAATGCAAGCAACGTGTGGAGTCAGCCCTATTATAACAGTTACCAACTCATGTGAGTAGAAAAGCAGGTGAGAGCACACTGGCTCAGGCTGAGCCATTTGCCTTTCCTGTAAATAAATCCTCACACTCTGAAGCTCATATTGATACTCCCTTCAGTCACGGTGTACATAATTGTGTGCACAACTTATTTTTGCCATTTCTGTGCAGCTGTGTCAAGGAAATGACCACAAAAACTAATCTTAGGGTAAATTAAACATTATGGTTACCTCAGTACCTTCATTTCACTTCTGAGGGAAATGTATTGCTACCGAAGATAGCTTTGGAGAAGGCACTACAGTGTATGACGGAAGGTGTGATGTGGGACATTTCTGTAGCAATTGCAAAATAATTTTCTTCTTTCTAGTAAAGCTTGTAACCAATAATTAACTTGTGCAGGTAACACACTAGTGATTCAGTAATTTTTTATGAAGAGACCTATCATTACAGCGTGTACAACAATTAGATACTTAATCACTCTGTAATTATGGTGAATCATCATAATATGCAGTCATTCTACCATCTTGACTTGCTCTTAATGGAGTCTGCAGCACCTTGGCATATATTTATGTAAATTTTATACATTTATCGACAGTCAATCATACTTCGTCACTGAAGGGGTTAAGTGTAATCGGGCAATTTTTTCACGCCAGTGTGTGAATCGGGAATGCAGAACTTCAACGAGTTCCACTGAACGCAGTGTAAAGAAGGTAAGAGCAAATCACAACATTAAAAAAACATAATGCCCCCCCCCCATGCCACAAAATTGCTGCAAAACCAGAAAAATGTTGGCTGGTATCAAAGTGGAGCCAATGCACACGAACATGCTTGATAATAATCTACTGGTAAGAGTTCGTGCAATTTCTTAGTCCCTATGATAGATTGATGATGATAAATAATAATTTAGCCTATAAACACATCCATGTAAGTCCCGAACAAGTTGAGATATCCATGAATCTAGCTTCCTGGATCTTGCGTTTTACTCACCTATACCAGAAGGATACGCCACATAAAAGAAAAACCTGCATGCATGCCGGCATCTCTATGATACGAGCACTTGTCAGTTAAATAATAAATCGCACAGCTATAATTTCAGTCAATACAGAAAACAAATCAAGGTGAACACGGTTTCTTCAATAAGTTGTCCCAGACTGACCAAGGTGTTGTGTACTAACAATAAGCATTGGTGCACACGCTTCTTGGACAGCCCTGGGCAGTCAGGGGTGGCCAATCGAAGAGCCTAGTATACATATTGAAAATCAGTCTGCACTCCAGTGAGCTATACATCCAGAGATAAAAAGATCTCCATTTGTGTTCTCCCTATTGACTGCTCCAACTGTCTCTGCAGCTAAATCTTCGTACACCTTGCTGGTTTGGCACATCCCATTTGCTTAGCTCACAGAGGAAAGACACTGCATTAGAACGTTTTCCTTGTCATTTGAACTTTGCCCTAGATCAGTTCATTGCTGCACATCTATGCAGCCGACATCACATGAAAACAATTTAACACTTTATCAGTGACAATCTCTCTCATTTTGGGAATGTTGTAGTAATCTTACAGTTCAATGCAAGCAACGGCGTAAAAGTTCCTTCACTGCTAAGAATGACTGTTGGCAAATTTTATGCATAGCAGTTATATCCACTAGAGAAGAAAAAAAAACTCTTGATGCAAACAGCCGCAGCTATGCTGTGTAAACATTTGTATAGCCTTTCATATGAAAGTACCGCACAGTTGAGGCCACCTAAAAATACCGACAAAGAAGCTGTGCTGGACAGCTCTCTAGCTAGCGGCATCAGCAACAGCAGCAAATAGTAATAACGAAAGTTGATAATTAATAATTGCATTTAGTAATGTCACCAGGGTGATTTGGAGGTCCGCCAGCATGACAAAGCCCACTAATATAAACGAAGTTGGTTAAAATTCGGCTAGACGAATCGCCTAGCAGCCAGCCAGGTACACTCCGTCTCTGCAAAGACTATTACAAGGTGCCGCGCACACCACAGTGAAATAAATGCAAATGATATAGCTACATCTAGCTCCAAAACTACAACGCTGAATTCAAACACATAAAATAATACAAGATATTTCATAGCGTGTAGCATAGCATGACTCGAAACAAGGACGATCAATCGAATAACGCAGACCTTCAATCAAATTAATATGACAGTCAGCCTCTGTGCTAGTAGATCATTCGTACTTGTAATTGGGTTGACAGGGTCCGATGTACATGCGCCACGAACTCCAAGGCAAACATAACAATAATAGGGACTGTAGACGAAACTGAAGGAGCGGATCCGCCCGCTTGTGTTTTAAGCCCAAACCGCATTCACGCGATTTTGTGCGCAACGGCGACGAGCGACGAAACGGGCCGTCGCGCGAACAGATCGCTTGGTCTTTTCGCTCAATCGCTCGGTTCTAGAAATTTACAATACGTCGCTCGTCGCCAGGAAGTGCTATGAGCGACTAGCCAATAGCGCGAAGCCGGAACTGGATATACATCAGTTAAGTACTACCGATTGTCGCACGGAACGAGCAAACGACTAGATTTTGATACGTGCAAGGATAATAACGTAGTGAAATATTTAGAAATATTTATTCTGCTCTTTACACTAAAACCCGTTAAATTAATAAAGCAAGCGTCACGCCAGTTTCGGCGAGTATTTGCTGCCCTCATAAAGGCAACACCGGGGAGACGTCGCTCGTCTCGTCGCTTGCATGCTGTACGATTGTAGGCGACGAACGAACGCGACAGCCATCTCCATCGCGTCGCTTGTCGCGCGCAAGATTGCGTGAATGCGGTTTATACTTTACGCGGTATCGCAACACGCACTGCTTCAAAATTATGCAAATAGCACATAGCAATAGCGGGGTGGGGGGGATTGTACGTACCTTTGTAAAAGTTGCGACTGCAAGTGACAATCGCCAGGCACGCATTCTCTTCAGAAAAGGTCTTCTCGGGCGCCGCCGTCTACGTACGTGGCAGCTCCATCAGCAGTGACGCGGTTTGTGCAGTTTCACGATGAGCACTGGCATATAATCATCACTGCACTGCGACAACGCGCAGCCACGGTATTCAAAAGTTGAACCGTGCGCGCGACACATACAAACAAAGCGATCGACGAGGGCCGCGCCGGTGAAGGCGCCCGCTGCTTCCCTTTACTTACAGTCGCGTTAAACTGCGTTGATGAGGACTCGTTCCGATTGCGTTCACGAATAACACACAAACCGCGGAGAACATTGCGTTCACACGGATGCACGAACGAAAATTACACACGAAAACAGGCCTCGGTATCTGACAGCTGCCGTCCATGTGCTGCCGGCGCAGCAAGCTTACCAGTGTTGCCAAGCGATACATTGCATTGGCCATTCCAGGTTTGGCTTCGGTTTGGATTTCACTGAATGTGTCAAAACTTTAGCTTGGTGGTAATTTTTGGCAGTATTTCATTTAATGGGGCTTGAATAAAGTGTCTAGATTGACTGATGTAGCAAACTTTTTGTTTGTGCTTGTGCAGTAGCTGATATAACGAATAGGAATTCGTGCAGCAGGTTTCCTAACTCATGCTTTAATATTCCCAGGCTGCTTTACATAGGCCGGTATATATGATTGCAAAAGTATATGTTCATGTTCTCTCTCAAAAAGTAGACATATTCATCGGGTGTGGTTGTGAGCCAACGTGCAAAACGATGAGTTGATTGTGTGTGTTTCTGCGATAAAATTCACTTCAACTCGTTACTACCTGCTCGGTGCAAGCACATTCATTTCGATCGAGATGCTTTGCCTATAGCTGCAGTGCAAAGCATCGCATTTGTTACGTGCAGTATAGCTACATCTCGTAAATAAGGCCATGCTGTCCGGCTGGCGCGGTGCTAATAACCCATACTAGACGGCAGTAGCGCACCCAGGATCTCTGCCGGGGGGGGGGGGGTACATTTGTGTGTGTGGGGGGGGGGGGAAGCAAACACTTTACATAATATGTAATTACCTTGCTTTAGCCAGAGGAATCCAACAGCAACTCAAATGCCTCATAACTATAATACAAAACATAATTATAATAATAAATCATAATTATAATAATTATAATTTTAATATATAAGGATGATGACAATGTTTATTTCTTCAGCGTTTTACTCAAAGTAATTTAAGAGTGAATGAGTAAATAGAAGACAGTAGTTGATAGAGTGTTTTTGTTAATCCGGAAAATTCGACCTCAAGCCATCTCCTGAATGGTAATGACAGTGTGCACAGAGCGCTGAAGGTGCACGTTGGACTGGTGGGGCTCGACGCGTGAGTGGAGGGGGAGGGGGGTTACAACTACAATTTAGGTATACTTTTAAATCCTTATATGGCAATATTATGCGTTTACTTGCAGCCATATATGACAGTAGAACGCCTATTTGTACCCTTATATGACGTTATAAAGCCTTACTTGCAGTCATATATGGTAGTATTAGGCCATATCTGGACCATTATATGGCAGTATAAGGTCATATCTGGACCCTTATATGGCAGTGTAAGGCCATATCTGGACCCTTATATGGCAGTATAAGGCCATATATGGACCCTTATATTGCAGTATAAGGCCGTATCTGGACCCTTATATGGCAGTATAAGTCCTTACATGGATCCTTATATGGCAGTATAAGGCCTTATATGGGCACTTATATGTACAAATATGGCCATATATAAAACATATAGGGGCCATATCTGACATTTTCGTAAGGGAATGCATCGAAGGACCATGAGTCCGAGGACGAACGTCCCCGTCTGCAGACGCTCACGCAGGAAAAAATTCAGGAAGAGCTTCTTGCCGCGCCTCCTTCAGTAGGCAACATGCAGCACATCAGCCCGCACCCTCTTCTGAGCCAATTGCAAAACCTTCTAGTAGACTGTAGCCGGACCAAGCCGAGACCACGCCATCTTTCTTTGAATTTTATGTTGTTTCCTGTGAGAGTGCCCCAGAGAACAGTCGAATCTTGATCAACCTAAACAGTAAATAGATCAACTTTATATGTCCCCCTGTCCTTCGCAGTTCGTCTGTGTGCCCTTCAATGCCGCGTAGCGACTGCGCAGACTTTGGTGCTACAATGTCACAAAAAAGGATATCGACATGCCTTAAATCCCGATGTTTCAAGGTCGCTGTGAGGTGTAGAAAAAATGCGTGAGCTCGCCTCGCCGTCGTGCCACTATTCGCGCGTTCGTCGGCGCTGGGGAGGAGGAGATAAATGTCAGTGGTGGTGTGGGAGGGCGTTGACGGAAAGGGCAACGGCGGCGCTGGGGAGGAGGAGGGGAATAACAGCAGCAGCGCAGTAGGGGAGTTGAGGGCAAGCGCGGTGGCAGTGCTGAGGAGAAGGAGAGAAATGTCAGCCGTAGAACGTTCTAGAAACAGCGGCAGCGAGCTCGTGTTCCTTGAATATGTCGTCGCGTGGGCGCAGAGCTTCATTCCACATCGTTATGGGTCCAACTAGGCTTTCGGCTTCACATTCTTAGAAAGTTCTAAGCATCCCCCGTAATTTTTTCCCCTGTGTCCAAGTGTTCGTTTCAAGACAGTGAAGCCAGCAAAGATAAATATGCATAGAAAAACGTACTGCGCTCTTTGATTTACGGGTTTTATTTTGCTTGAAGTCCTCGCGAATTGAGGAATGTATATAAAAAAACAGAAAGACAAGTTTCCGTTCTTCATTTTGAATTTCCCTTCTCTTCTGTCGTGGTAATGGGAGGCCTCTGTGTCTTGTGCTAAACAGCTTCAGTCGTCATCCACCTTCACAGAGTGGAATGACTTATGATTATTTTTTGCTTCACGTGAGTTCTAGCCATATTTACACCAAGAACTTCATACTATGTTGTTGCGCAATCTATATGCGACATATAAATTGTATCGTGCATTTCTACAAAAATGAAGGAACTACCCAGCCCGTACCTCAAATGTGAGACGAGTCTTTGTCAATTAAATATAAACGAAGCGAGGTCCACTCATTCTGTAATTTTCCTCTCGAATTTGCGCTGCGTGAATTGTCAGGGAACTCAAGGATTGTCTGGGAGCAAACAGTGCTCAAACGCAGCAGTAATTTTTTGTTATGTGTTGTTTTATTCCCCGGTTGCTTTCAATATTGATGATAAAGCACAATAAAATATGAAACTGTTCAGCTGTGCACTTTTACTTTTTAATAGCTGAGCGTTGTGCCCGACTTATCCAAAGGAGTAACTCCCCCCGCGCTCTTACAACTCATCAGTTCTTCGGGAGCAGTATGCAGTTTTCAGTTTCACAACTAATAAGGTGGTTCCGCGACCAACCTGCCTAATGAAAAAGATCTCTTGCTGAAGCGTTCATATATAAATAATGACGACTAACATGTAAACTAAGAACTACGCATAGTCAACTTTTATAACTGTACCGCTCATTGTGATCACAGTTACACGTTGACAACATACAGTACAAGCACAGTACCGTTCGTACGCTATAAGTTTTCATTATGACTTCGCACTGTTTTATTTTTAAACAATAAGCATAGGAGGCTCAAACCCCACTGATCAGTTTGTCTGAGTGGCCGTTCTCGAGGAGCGGGCGAAGCCTCGAGCCGCAGCGGCGCAGTGGCGGAGCGTGACGTCAGCGGCCAACGCCAGCGTGCGTGTCCAGGATACCATCGCGTGGTAAACAAAACCTGAAGAAACGGGAGCAGATGCGCGCCTTGTGTGAAAGGATGACGTCCCATGGGAAACAAAACATGAAGCAAAAGACGCTGGCTCGCGCTCTCGCCTATTACGCCACGTTATTCTTGTAAGTGGCGTCGTGAGTCCTCATACGCGGTGATTCGCATATCGTAAACAACCAGCGTAGTGGTTGGCGCGTTGGAGCGGAAGCGTTAGTCCTCGAAAGCAAACGAAGGTGTCTCAGCCGAACACAAAGAAGCTTCTTAAGGAAAACAAGGTGTCCCAACAGAATTCCTAAGACGTGCTTACTCACCTATAACGAATGGGCAACAGATCATCCCAAATTTTATTATCAGAAACAATGCAGACTTAGATATATTATCAGGCACAGCCGCCAAGCACATGTCTGCATTGGGCAACGTCCTTTTCCTATAAGTTCGGAGAAACCGAATACGGCCCCAGCTTCGCAATAGGTGTTGCACTAGCCGCATCAGATGCGGGTTTATCGTGAACAGAAACGGTGAATTCCGGTAAATAAAAAAAAATACTGTCATCATCATCATCATTGACAAAAGCTGACCCCAGCTGATTCAAAAGCTGATTCAAAAGCCCCCTCAGAAAAAACCTTGATCCGCACCTGTTCAGGGGCATTGTACGACGAAAACAAACCTTCAGAACGCCGGCACGTTCCGCCCTGCTTTGCGCCTAATTAGCCGCCCCAGTAAGTAGGTGCAGCTGACAGCTTGTCGCCGACTTGGCCATAGCGTAATGTCGACAGCGACCACATCGAGTCGCCGCTGTGTTGTTTCGGTAGCGTCTCGCTCCCGATGCTTGAGTCGGGCTTACCGCACCCAGCTGTGCCCTGCCTACTCGGTTGCATGCGGTTATGAACTGCGTAGAAGCCCCCGCCCGGGCAGTCACAACGTGTTTGAGCACCCAGCACAAATTGCGCCGCACCTAATCCACGTAGACGGGCGTTTTTGCACTTGGCCCTAATCGAAATGCGGCCGCCTCAGTCGGGAATCGGACCCGCTACCTCGTGCTTAGCAGCGAAACGCCATACCCGATTAGCCACCGTGGCGTGTACTAGAGCTCGACTGAAGATGTCGTCACTGAATTATGTGCAGGTGCCACTTGTGGTGCATGATCCAATTCTGGGGGGAAAATGCTAGGAAAGATGTAGTAACGGGTGGAGTTATTAACATTACCACACACTACTACCTCTTTACTAGTTGTCGATACCATCGGTAACTCAAACTTTGTAAGTGCTGTCTTTAGCAAGCAGTGAGTACATTTCACAAACAGTTATCATTTTACTAGCTAATTACTAACACAAGAGACCCGCGGACACACGGAGTTGAAGTTAATAATAACTTGACTGACCCTTATAGCATATTTTGGTGTTAAGTGGCTGTGTTAATGCGTGATTTAAAGGAAGTATAATTTCTATCATTATGTTGAACTAATAATTATGTGTTACATCGTGGTGCACATATGCGCAAACGATACATTATACAAATTTAAGATGATAACTTTGTTTATTCCGCCAAATATATAGGTGATCACCGGAACAACCCATGCTGCTAAAAGTTACGGCTATATAGTATATGCATATATATATATATATATATATATATATATATATATATTGCTACGGGGATAGCGTTTATTTAGGGAGTATTGCTATATACAAGGTTTGGACAAGCAGCGGCGACGGATGCAAGGCTGTTGCGCGCCTCTGGCTACTTCGTCGCCGTCGTCTTCGTCCGACCGACAGTAGCGGCTCCTTCACTGTCTCGTGGCACTACCCCCCCGCCCCCGGGAGGAGAGCGCCGACCCGGTGCTTGCTACGATGAACGAGAGGGTCCAGTTACGTACGGCTTAAGTCTCGCAACGTGCACGATAGCAGAGGTCAGGGACGTAGACAGCGCTTGCGTGGTGACTGGCTCGATCTCAAACGTAACGTCGGTGACTTGACGTAGCACCCTGAAAGGACCATCGTAGCCGGACAATAGCTTTTCGGAGAGACCGATGTGGCGGGACGGAGAACACAGTAGCACGAGGGCGCCTGGGGAGTAAGAAACGCCTCTGTGGCGACTATCATACAGGGCTTTTTGGGAAGCCTGAGACACTGAGCCGTTCACGAGAGATCTGGCGAGCTGTGTCGGCGCGCGCTATGGCGTCGCGAACGTACGTGGTGGTTGAACTGACAGGAAGTAAAGTATCGAGAGGCAGAGAAGGTTCACGTCCATACAGGAGATAAAATGGGGCGTAGACAGTGGTGTCATGTCGGGACGAGTTGTAGGCGAAAGTAACGTACGGCAACGTAGCGTCCCAATCGCGGTGATCGGCGGAGACGTACATTGAAAGCATATTGGTCAGAGTTCTGTTCAGGCGCTTTGTGAGTCCATTCGTTTGCGGGTGATATCAGTTGTGAGCTTGTGGAGGGTAGAGCAGGAACGAAGGATGTCATCGATGACGCGAGACAAAAAGTATCGGCCTTGATCGGTCAGAAGCTGCCGAGGAGCACCATGATGCAGGATGATGTCATGAAGGAGAAAGTCGGCGATATCCGTAGAGCAGCTGGTTGGGAGGGCACGGGTAATGGCGTATCGCGTCGCGTAGTCGGTCGCGACGGCGACCCACTTGTTGCCTGATGTCGAGGTTGGAAAGGGGCCAAGAAGGTCGAGCCCAACACGAAAGAATGGTTCGGCGGGAATGTCTATAGGATGAAGACCGGCAGGTAACATAGCTGGCCTCTTGCGGCGCTGGCATTTGTCGCAGCTAGCGACATAATGTTGGACGGAGCGATACCGACCAGGCCAGAAGAAACGGCGCCTGACACGATAATAAGTGCGGGTGACACCAAGGTGACCAGCAGTTGGCTCATCGTGAAGCTGGCGAAGGACATCTGACTGCAGATGGGCAGGCACGACAAGGAGGCGTTCAGGGCCCTCAGGATGCATATTGTGGCGGTATAAGATGCCGTCCTGAAGGAAGAACAAGTGGAGTGAAGGGTCGGGTGTGGCGGAGTTAAGACGGTCGATGATAGACCATAAAGCCGAGTCACGGCGTTGTTCGTCCCGTATATTAACGAGGTCCGAGATAGAGAAGACGCAGGCGTCCGTGTCTTGCTCGGTGACGTCAGGGGAATCCACGGGATGCCGTGAGAGACAGTCGGCATCTTGATGAAGCTGACCGGACTTGTGCACCACTGAAAACGAGTATTCTTGGAGGCGCAGAGCCCAACGACCAAGGCGGCCTGTAGGGTCTTTGAGCAAAGAAAGCCAACAGAGGGCATGATGATCAGTTACGACGGTAAAGGTGCGGCCAAACAGGTAGGGAGGAAATTTGGCGACAGCCCAGACAAGAGCAAGAGACTCTCGTTCCGTGATGGAGTAATTCTTCTCCGGTACGGACAGCAGGCGGCTAGCGTACGCAATAACACAGTCCTGGCCGCTCTGACGCTGAGCGAGGACGGCACCGATTCCATGGCCGCTGGCATTTGTGCGAAGTTCCGTCAGTGCAGTCGGATCAAAATGCGCTAAAATAGGGGAAGTCATGAGGGCATCTATAAGTGCCGAAAAGGCAGCAGCTTGGGGTAAGCCCCATGTAAAAGCAACGTCTTTTTTCAGGAGCGCAGTAAGGCGACGTGCAATGTAGGCGAAATTACGAATAAAGCTTCTGAAATAGGAGCACAAGCCTATAAAACTGCGTACGTCTTTAGCCGAACAAGGTACAGGAAAATGCTTCACGGCGCGAACTTTTTCAGGATCGGGCTGGACACCTCTCGCATTGACGAGATGGCCAAGTACGGTTATTTCACGACGTCTAAAACGGCTTTTTGAGGCGTTGAGTTGGAGAAAGGCATTGCGGAATACCTCGAGAATGGCGGAGAGGCGCTGAAGAAGGCTGTCAAATGTTTGTGAAAAAACAATGACATCGTCAAGGTAGCACAAGCACGTTGACCATTTCAAGCCACGAAGAAGCGAATCCATGATGCGCTCCAATGTGGCCGGCGCATCGCAAAGGCAGAAAGGCATCAATTTAAAGTGATAGAGGCCATCGGGAGTTACGAATGCGGTTTTTTCGCGGTCCACTGGGTCAACAGCAATCTGCCAATAACCTGAGCGAAGGTCAATAGACGAGAAATATTGGGCACCGTGAAGACCGTAGAGTGCGTCGTCGATACGGGGCAAGGGATAGACGTACTTTTTCGTGATCTTGTTGAGCTGTCGATAATCAACACAAAATCGCCAGGTGTTGTCCTTTTATTGCGATAGCAATTATATGGCCACTCAAAAGCAGATTTCTGCCGTCGGCGTCGCCGTCGCCATGAGGTTCTGTATAACGTCAGTGGAGATGAAATCGTCGCCGCGCGCCGAACGCTGTATGTGCGAGTGAAAGGGCGGAGGGACGCGCGCTTTCACGGTGAGTGAACGCACGGCGGAG